>NC_057732.1:50587681-50672721 GCF_004010195.1 Chiloscyllium plagiosum | reverse complement strand
GCGGAGGGAGTGGTCTCTACGGAAAGCTGATAGGGGAGGGGAGGGAAATATATCCTTGGTGCTGGGGTCTGTTTGGAGGTGGCGGAAGTGACGGCGGATGATGCGCTGTACATGGAGATTGGTGGGGTGGTAGGTGAGGACCAGTGGGGTTCTGTCCTGGTGGCGGTTGGGTACCAGAGAGATGACCTTGGCTTCAGGATAACTAGGAGACAGTGAGAACTGCAGATGCTGGAGAGTCAGAGTGGATAAAGTATGGAGTTTGGAAAAACACAGCAGGTCAGGAAAGAATTTTTCATCCTGATGACGCCCCTTCCTCTCTGATTTTGGCTGACCTGCAGTGCTTTCTCCAGCTCCACTCTTTATCCACTCAGGATAACCAGCCCAGAACATTACCATAGCGTCACCACCTCTCCCAATCCCGGACTTGGGAGCTGGAGCAGAGAATACTGCGAGATTGTAAGGATGAAGAAAGAGATAGGGATGGTAGGGGGGTGGCAAAGAGAGGGACTTGTGTTTTATTTATTTGATGTTCCACACAACCCAGACGGGCCAGGACATCACACAAGGTTTGAACTGATTGTCATGCCCGCTTATCTGGGGCATTAAGTGAGAACAGTGAGGAACGATCATCTTTTCTATTTTTCCAATCAACCATTTCAAGGATTTTATTACACACCTCTGCAGCAGGTGGGACTTGAAACTGGGCCTCTCGGTTCAGAGGTAGGGCCACTACCACTGCCCCCACAAGATGACCCTGATGGCTAGTGGTCATCTGCTGGACTTCCCGTGGCTGCTGTCCAAAGATCCTTCTAAATATCAATAGTGGGTCAATACCTGGAGAAAGTGGGAACCACAGATGCTGGATCGATCAGAATCAAGAGTGTGTTGCTGGAAAAGCACAGCAGGTCAAGCAGCATGCCAGGAGCAGGCAAGAGCCCTTCATCAGGAATCTGAGGAGCAGGAGATTCCTGGTGAAGGGCTTTTACCCGAAACGTTGACTCTCCTGCTCCTAGGATGCTGCCTGACCTGCTGTGCTTTTCCAGCGCCACACTCTCGAGGGAGACAATACCTACCTGCTCTGCATTGCTCCTGAACATATGCTTACAGGAAGGGAGCACTTGGTTGAAATGCAAAATGTACGATCTCACAGCTGAAGTAGGGCTCTTGTGGGGGCAGTGGCAGTGACCCTACCCTCTGAACCAGGAGGCCCAGTTTCAACTCCCACCTGTTCCAGAGGTGTGTAATACCATGTCTGAACAGGTTGAGCAAGAATATCTCAGTTACTCAGAGTTGCTGCTGCACCTTGAGTGCGTGCACATGTGTGGAAGGAGATGGGAGAGCTGCTGGCATCACGTGTGGCTCATTGCTCTGGAATAAACGCATGTGTAATTGCAACAGCTATAAACACACCATCCACCCCCACCTCCCCAGGAAACCTCCTGAAGTCCCCAGCCAATGTGAAACAGGTCGAAAATGAAGGCTGTGTCTCTCCAGGCTTTGTGCATCACCATTTTGTGTTCAGGTCCTGGGAATAAACATGCTCTGTGCCAGAGAGAGTGGAAAAGCAGCCCTAATGATATTGAAATTGAACTGTGCCATATAAATGTCATTGCAATAGGATGCTCATTTGAACCACGTCTGTGTTGTTAGTAAGAAAGGCCAAAGGATTCAGTGGGAACGCATGATCATTATGTAGCTCTTACCAGGAGTCTCCTGCTCCTCGGGTTCCTGATGAAGGGCTCTTGCCTGCTCCTGGGATGCTGCCTGACCTGCTGTGCTGTTCCAGCAACACACTCTTGATTCTGATCGATCCAGCATCTGCAGTCCTCACTTTCTCCAGGTATTGACCCCTTGTTGATATTTAGAAGGATCTTTGGACAGCAGCCACGGGAAGTCCAGCAGATGACCACTAGCCATTAGGGGCAGTGGTAGTGGCCCTACCTCTGGACCGAGAGGCCCAGTTTCAAGTCCCACCTGCTGCAGAGGTGTGTAATAAAATCCTTGAAATGGTTGATTGGAAAAATAGAAAAGATGATTGTTCCTCACTGTTCTCACTTAATGCCCCAGATAAGCGGGCATGACAATCAGTTCAAACCTTGTGTGATGTCCTGGCCCGTCTGGGTTATGTGGAACATCAAATAACAAAAACACAAATCCCTCTCTCCTTTCTCTCTTTGCCACCCCACTACTTCAAGGTCAGTCTAAGTTCACTTTGGTAGGAGGAACAGAGGTGCAGGATATTTCTTAAATGGTGATAGATTGGTAAGTGTGATGTCCAAACGGACCTGGGTACCATTTTGCATTTGTCATGAAAGCTAAGTCCAATTGTGTAAGTCATTACGAAGGCAAATGGTATATTGGCCTTTCTCATGAGAGAGTATTTCAACAGGAGTTTTGCTTCAGTTGTGTGGACCCTTGTTGAGAGTACACTTTGGAATATTATGTGCAGTGGAGGGTTGGAGTAGAACCCGCCTATGAAGAGATTGAGGAAACTTGGCCTGTATTCTCTGGAGTTTAGAAGAATGGGAGGTGATCGCATAGAAACTTAAAAACTTTTTCTCAAGACCTTGAAAGGAGAAATGCCGAAGAATAGTTCCTCTGGTTGTAGGGTCTCGAACTGGGGAACACAATCCCTCAGTGAGGGGCAAGCAGTTTAGGACTCAGTTGAGGAGGAGCTTGTTCACTCAGAGGCTGGTGGGCTTTTGGAATTCCCTATGCCTTAGGGCCTTGGAAGCTCAATCATTGAGTTTAATAATCAAGAGAGAGTTCAAGAGATACCTAGAACTGGAGAGATATGGGGAGAAACCAGGAATATGGTGTTGAGTGAGATGATCAGCTAAAATCTAGAATGGGAGACAGAGAGATCTGCAGATGCTGGATATCAGAGTTGAGAATGTGTTGCTGGAAAAGCACAGCAGGTCAGGCAGCATCCAAGGAGCTGGAGAATCGACATTTTGGGCCGGAGCCCTTCATCAGGAATCCTCGGATGCTGCCTGACCTACTGTGCTTTTCCAGCAACACACTCTCAGCTAAAATCTAGAATGACAGAGCCAGTTTGAGGGGCCTAATGGCTTGCCCCATCTCCTTGCTCGTGTGCCTGGGTGCCTTAAGAGTTTCAGCCTTGCACATACCAGTGAGTTTAGGGAGGGACTTGAAGTTAAGATTCCACAGCCGTGCTGGAGAGTGAGCTGGTCTCCTTTGGTCAGACAGAACCTGGTGTTGTCGTTCAAGCTACCGATGGTAGAGAGTACCTCACTGAACACGACTAGGCAGAAAGCTGTTGGATCTAATGCTCGTAAGACTTGGAAAGTATACTTTATTCTTTCCACAGACACTACCAGACCTGCTGATTTCTTCAGCGCTTCCTGTTTTCATTTTGGAATGTGGGTCACAATTAAAGTTGTGCCCTGGTGCTGAGCAGTGGGTTTATGTGATTAATAGGAGAAAGTGAGGTCTGCAGACGCTGGAGATCAGAGCTGAAAATGTGTTGCTGGAAAAGCGCAGGAAGAAGGTCTTATGCCCGAAACGTTGATTCTCCTGTTCCCTGGATGCTGCCTGACCTGCTGCGCTTTTCCAGCAACACATTTTCAGCTCAGTTATGTGATTAATAGCCTAGTTGTGAAATGTGAAGCTAACTGATATGGTCACCATAAAAAGCTAAAGTGGAGGATGTCAGCTTTACAGGAATTGGTACGACAAGCTGAATGTTGTGTTTGGGTATATCACACTTAACTGCAGTCTTGAGGCTCGTAATTTATTCTCATCTTATTCACGACTAACACCATGCCTCACATTTCCTCTGTTGGCATTCTCATGAGTTTCTCTCAGACTGCTCGACAATATGCGCGGAGCGAAACAGATTCTCAAAACTTAACCAGACAGTGTGACTCTCACCAGAACAAACCACAGATCACACGGTCCAACTGGGATGAAATCCTGACGATTAGATTCTCGTTGTAGTTTTGATAAATGAGCATTTCTTTATTTGTGAATCCGAGCAGATTTTTTAAGTGCCGTGACAAGCAGATTCAGTAAAGGCAATTAATACACCAGAAATCTCAGAGTTTAAAAAAAAATAGCAGCTGGATTCATGTGTAGAAGAAAATAAATCTTTCTGTAGACTGCTGAACAGTCGTAGAGATATACAGCACAGAAATAGTCCCTTTAAGCCAACTCGTCCATGCTGACCAGATACAGGTGTACCCCACTATCCGAAAGTAGAGCGTTCCTATGAACCTTTCGTAAGCTGAAATGGCGTAAAGCAAAGAAGCATTAATTTATATGGGAAAAGGTTCACCTGTTTTTTGTAAATGCAAGAAACCTCTTCAGAATTCTTTTGGTTAAGAACAGGTACTAATATAGGTGTTTCGTAAATGTGAAGTGGCATAAAGCAAACTTCCGAAAAGCGGGATGTAGCTGTAACCTCAATTAGTGTTTTCAGAAGGGGATCCAACAAAGGGAGCGGGATCATAAGATTCATCTCAGCAGCAGAGTGGGCATCCTTGTGTATATTTAAGGCTGATATAGTTAGATTCTTGATCAGTCATAATCAAAGCTTATGGGTAAAGGCCAGCAAAGTGGGTGTGAGGAATGTCTGATCAGCCATAATCCAATTAGTGTTGAGAGTGTGGTGCTGGAAAAGCACAGCAGATCAGGCAGCATCCGAGGGGCAGGAAAATTGACATTTCGGGTCAGAGCCCTTCATCAGGAATAATACTGAGCTTTTCCAGCAACTCTAATCTCCATCATCTGCAGACCTCACTATCTCCTCTAACCTAAACTAATTTAGTCCCATTTTCCAGCACTTGGCCCATATCCCTCTACATCCTTCCTATTCATATACCCATCCAGATGCCTTTTAAATGTTGCAATTGTACCAGCCTCCACCACTTCCTCTGGCAGCTCATTCCACACACACACCACCCTCTGAGTAAAACTGTTGCCCCTCAGGTCCCTTTTAAATCTGCTGCTCCCTGCTGGCTGGAGGGGTTTCGCTGCAGCGTTTGCTGTCTCCAAAGCCAGGAAGCTTCTGCATCCCACACGTGGCCCACTCTCGTTACATGCCAATGCTGCCCAATAACCTGCTGCAAAAAGCTTTAAAGAAAAGAAAAATGAATGAGAAGACACAAGAGAAAAAAAGAAAAAGAGCAGAGTTTAAAAGAAATAAAAAGGAAAGGAGCAGCTGCCATCTTGAATCTTTAAGACCCAGGCTAATGTTCTGGGGATATGAGTTTTGAATACCACCTTGGCAAATGGTGAGATCTGAACTCCATAACAAAAATATCTGCAGTAAAAAGCTAGTGTGATGATCCCCATGAAATCATTCTTATGAAGAGCCATGGCTCACTAATTTCCTTCAAGCCCTACATGTTTTTTCGGACTCATAGCAATGTCGTTGACTTCCTAACTGCCCTGTCACATCCCTAACTGCTATTGGGTTGGGCATCGAATGTTGGCTTAGCCAATGGCACCCATTTCCCATGAAAGAAAATGTCACCCTGGTGATGCAAATTCTTAAACTCTTTCCTTGCTGATTGTCATGGTTCAGGGTAGTCTCTCATTGATAGTTAGATCAACACTTGTTATTTGGCTGGAGGCTGGTGTGCAATACATCGTGATGCCAACAGCACTGACTGATGTTACCATGATTGTCCCACCTCTCAATCTCTCCCCTCAGCTGAGGTGTGGTGACCCTCAGGTTAAACTCACCACCAGTCATCTTTCTCTAATGAGAGAGCAGTCCCATGGTTCTCTGGGACTAAGACACTTTTACTGTTACATGTTATGGAGGCATGCCACTCCTAAATACCTGTTGCAGAGTTGCTAATTTTCTAATGATCTATGACACAAACAATCCAATGATTAATGGTGCACGTTTTCAGTGTTGACAAATGTGAGGTCTTCAGGGTATAGAACTTTGTTTGACTTCTGACGCCTGTGTTCCCGTTGTATTTCTAGAAATGTGTAAATCAGAGAGTGAACCCTGGCTTCAAACCACAGCAGCGATCCCTAAAGCCACTGTTGCTCTGTTTAAAGACACCGTGCAAATTGCTAATGTTGAAATAAATCCATGCCTCTGCCACAGTTTCTGTCTCTTGCTGACTCAGACATATTGAGGGATTTGGAAACTCTTGTGACTAATGCACATCATTAGATTGACTGCAGACAGCTGAGTGACCATGCACAACAGGTCAGCAAACTCAGAAAGTTCCCAACAGTGTATTAATGTCTTGACGGATTTTAACTCTGATTTTTTATTTTCTCTGAGTGGAATTTGGTTCTTACAGGCACCCTCAACTTTCTGGTGTTCAGGTCATGACTGTTGATTCACCAGTGACTGTCAGTCGATATTGACCCCTGTGCTGACTGTATGCAGAATGTGGATGTGACATGGGATGGCTGTAAAATAGCCAGGAGCAGAATAGCTCTCGTCCCATTCTCCCAAACACAAATATATGGTGACCGACTGTTGCATCCCAGCTATTGGTCTGTTTGAGATCAACGACAACCAATGGATGACCTGGCATCTTTCCCAGTCTGTACGGCTCGGGGAGTGAAGTTTTGGCTTGGTAACATATTTAGGAATCCAGTTGGTGAAGCATGGAAAAGGAAGGAACAGTTTGGACTAGCCACTGTGTGCAGAGGTCGCCAATGGAGTAGACTTAACAAACAGTGTTTGTTTGTGCATTGTTATCGTAGAATGGTCACATTACAGGTGGAGGCCATTCAGCCCATCATATTGGTGTCAGCTCTCTGAAGGAGGGACTCATCTGGCCTCTCTCCCCCACCTCATTCCCCATAGCCCTGCAAATGATGCCCCATCAGGTGTCTAGCGAGTCCTTGGAAGTTGCTCCCACCACACACTCAGGCAGCACGTTCCAGACACCAGGCATCGTTGTGTGAAAGGGTTTCTCCTCATGTCACCCTTTGCCAGTGAAAAGCACGGGGGAGGGAGAACCAGAACATCAGGAACTGGGGTGGGGCCTCAGCCTGGGGGGATGGTGAGGAGGGAAGTTGGGACAGCCATAGGTAAACCTCTCCCTCCACTGCCAACCCAGGCCCCACCCATTGATTTCTCTGGTGGCCTCCATCGTTTTAATTAAAGGCTTAAAACTGTTGGGAGTATAGAAAATAGGAGCAGGAGTAGGCCTTTTGGCCCTTTGAGCCTGCTCTACCATTCAGTATGATTATGGCTGATTATTTAACTCAGTCCCCTCTTGCTGATTTCTCCCCCATACCCTGTGATCCCTTTAGTCCAAAGAACTATATCTAAAACATTCAATGTTTTGGCCTCAGCTGCTTTCTGTGGAGATAATTCCATAGGCTCACCACTCTCTGGGTGAAGATATTTTTCTCAATTCAGTCCTGAATGTGCTATCCAATATCCTTAGATGTCACCCCCTGGTTCTGGACTCCCTGGCCACCAGGAACATCCTTCCTGCATTTACCCAGTCTTGTCCTCTTTGAATTTTATAGATTTCTACAAGAGACTACAGTGAATAAAGTCCAAGTCAATCCAGTCCTAAGCCTGTCTTCTGGCCAGTGGAGGGAATGCCCCTTGTGAAAGCCCCATTTAGTGACAGTCGCTCTCCCCCCCCCGCTCCGGGCATGGGTTTAGGACCAGGGAACATCCCAACAGGAAGTTCCTGCTCTGTCTCCCAAGGAGGTAACAACCTTCAACCAGGAAGGGAAGCATAGAATCCCTAAAGTGTGGCAGCAGGCCATTCAGCCCATCAAGTCCACACCAACCCTCTGAAGAGTATCCCATGCAGATCAACCCTATAACCTGTGCATTTCCCATAACTAATCCACCTGGCCAATGCATCCCTGGACACTTTAGCACGGCCAATCCACCTAAACCTGCACATCTTTGGACTGTGGGAGGAAACCGGAGCACCAGGAGGAACCCCACGTAGACATGGGGAGAATATGCAAACTTCACCTAGACAATCACCCAAGGAATTGAACCCAGGTCCCTGGCGCTGTGAGGCAGCAGTGCTAACCACTGAGCTACACCAGACAGTAATATTGACATCCATTGTCAAATGTTGCTTGGCATCTGAAAGGGTTTGCAGCTTTGATGGCAGCTTTCACTAAAACAGCAAAAATCACGAATGTATTTTCCTCTGTCAGATCTGACCTGCTGTGCAGCTCCAGTATTTTCTATTTTTATTTCTTATACCTGGCCTTATTATGAGCTCTGTACATAATGATATTTTTAACTGCCAGTGAATCATTCCCTTGGGTAAAATATAGGTCAAAAGACAAAATGCATTGCCTAGCTTCAAATTTCCATTATATTACTGAGTAGCCAGGCATGATGTATAAGAGCATGTTACATCTGTACAGGACATTGGTTAGACCACTGTTGGAATATTGTGTGCAATTCTGGTCTCCCTGCTGTAGGAAAGATGTTGTGAAACTTGAAAGAGTTCAGAAAAAATTTACAAGGATGTCGCCAGGGTTGGAGGATTTGAGCTATAGGGAGAGGCTGAATAGGCTGGGGCTGTTTTCCCTGGAGCGTCGGAGGCTGAGGGGTGACCTTATAGAGGTTTACAAAATTATGAGGGGCATGGATAGGATAAAAATACAAAGTCTTTTCCCTGGGGTGGGGGAGTCCAAAACTAGAGGGCATAGGTTTAGGGTGAGAGGGGAAAGATATAAAAGAGACCTAAGGGGCGACTTTTTCACGCAGCGGGTGGTGCGTGCATGGAATGAGCTGCCAGAGGAAGCGGTGGAGGCTGGTACAATTGCAACATTTAAAAGGCATTTGGATGAGTATATGAATAGGAAGGGTTTGGAGGGATATGGGCCGGGTGCTGGCAGGTGGGACTAGATTGGGTTGGGATATCTGGTCGGCATGGACGGGTTGGACCAAAGGGTCTGTTTCCATACTGTACATCTCTGACTCTATTGAAAAGGCAACTGGATGGGTATATAGGAAGAGTTTAGAGGAGTATGGGCCAAGTGCTGGCAAATCAGACTAGATTAGTTTAGGATATCTGGTCGGCATGGATGTGTTGGACCAAGAGGTCTGTACACCTCTATGACGCTATAAATGCATGGGTGAAGCTTACTGCAGCTTGTCCCCTTGCCTGATTTTTCTTAAAAACTCAGAATCAGGAGGATGAAATATATTCCAATATTCTGATGATTGATTTTGCCATTTCCTCATCATGAAGTTTGCTTGAGATAAAACTTTGCATCCAGTCTCAAAGCCAAAAGAATTCTTCTGAGGAAGAGACCCCAATAAATGCTAGCTTTGGTGATGAAGCTTAGCCCAGGAACAAATAACAAAAATAAAATAGATTTTCCAGCCAAATTCCATGTTTCATGAAATATATCGGTTTGGAATTATGATTCAGAAGATTCATGATTCATTTACGATTGAGGCACAAAGAAAGAACACGTTTTTCGGAGAAGACACAAACAGTTTGCAGCAGGATTTGGATGGGTTGACTGAGTGAGCAAAAATCCGACATATCGAATAAAACTTGGGGAAAATATAAAGTTATTCACTTTGGCAGGAAGTTTGAGAAAGCAGATTATTATTTGATCCAGCAATGATGGCAGAAATCCAAGGTACAGAGGGATTCAGGTGTTCCAGTGCATGAGTCAGAAATTGTTAGTACTCAGGTGCAGCACGGAATTGAAAAGCTAATGGGAGGCTACCATTTATGATGAGAAGAATTGAGCATAAAAGTAATGATGTTATGCTTCAGATGTACAGGGCATTGATGGGACCACATTTCAAATGCTGTGTGTAGCTTTGGTCTCCCCTAACTTGACTACACGTGGCAATAAATCTAATTCTAATTCTAGGGAAGACTGTAAGTGGATTGGACTTGGTTCAGAGAAGGTTTACAGGATTGATATCTGGAATAAGGGGGTTATTTTATGAGGATAGGTTGAACAGACTGGGCTGGTTTCCATTGGAGTTGAGAAGAGTGAAGGCTGACTTTATTGAAATGTCTAAGATCCTGAACAGTCTTGACAAAGCAGATATAGAAAGGATGGCTCCTCATGTTTGTGAGTCCAGAACTAAGGGACACTGGTTTAAAATTAGGCCTGTTTTAAATCCAGCCTGTTAGAGCTAAATATACTTTCAGAACTGGGAATCTGCCATTCTTACCTGATCTGGCCCTTATGAGATTCCAGACCTACAGCGTTATGTGGTTGACCCTTAACTTGCTGGGAGGTGATGGCTTAAGGGTATTATCACGGGCCTGTTAATCTGGGAACTCAGATGGTGTTCTTGGGACCTGGGTTCAAACCCTGCCATGTTAGGTGGTGGAATTTGAATTCAATTTTTTAAAATAAGATGGAATAAATACTGGAATCAATGATGACCATTGTCAATTGTTGGGGAAAGGCCCATCTGATTCACTAATGTCCTTTAGGGAGGGAAGCTGCTAACCTTACCTGGTCTGGACTACCTGTGTTTCCAGACCAACAGCAATGTGGTTGTCTCTTAACTGCCCTCTGGACAATTAGGGATGGGCAGTAAATGCTGGGCCTAGCCAGTGATAACCTCATCCCATGAATGAGTGAAACAAACTGCCATCTGACCAATTAGGGATGGGCGATAAAAGCTGGTCTAGACACCCACAAACATATTTTTAAAAAGTGCTCAGGGTATGTTATTTTGCAGATTTGTTTTGTTTACATTGTTTTATTTCTGCAGTGTGCGTGGTAGGTTGTTTACTGAAGCTATGGGAACTATTAATAGTTGTTTTGATAATTCTGTGTCATCCTTGTTTCTGTTATTGATTGTTTTTAACATATGGTTGATAATTGTAAAGTGTTGCAGAGTCTGAATAAAACTAAACAAACTCTAATTAAGTGCCTTGTCCAGTTTGTCCTTTCAGGGAGGAACAGAATTGTTTCTGAAAGGATAAGAGGCAGATCAGGTAAAACAAGGTCTGTCCATTGAATGGCAATGGGCAGAGGTTACTGGAATCCATTCAGGGAGCTTTCAGTGGGCCAGATGTCCAGGTTAAATCTCTTGGGATGTAGGTTCAAATCCTACCATGGAATTTAACTCTAATTAATAAATCTGGAATTGAAAACTACTCTGAAATACAACCATATGTTATCAGTTCACTAATGTGCTCCAGGAAGGAAATTTGCCCTCCTTTCCTGTACCTGACTCCGACTCTACCACAATGTGGTTGACTCTTAACCATCTAGCCAGTCACTCAAGAGCATTCTGGGATGGATGACAAATGCTTACTTTGCTTTTTTTCTATTCCCTCATGGAAGACAGATGTTGCTGCCAGCATTTATTGCCTGTCCCTAGTTGCCCTTGAGAAGGAGTTAGTGACCTACTGCAGTCTGTGACACCTAACTCCCATCAAGAGACGGAGGGTATTTTAAAAAAGTCCTTAAAGTTGAGGGTCAGGGGAGTGGGGATGGGGTGTGGGGGTGGAGAGGGAATCACAAGTAAAGAGTTTGGCCTGGTTGCCAACACCTTCCCTCCTCTGGTCACTTTTCTGTGGCGAACTGTCAGCACATCATGTTTGTAAGTCCCGTTAAGGCATATTGGGAGACAAGTAGCATTGTTTTTAAGCGGTTTAATGACCAAAGTCCTCAACCATTCATCATCTGACAAGCCCTTTATCCCTGGGTTATTCTTGTAAACCTCCTCCGGACTCCCACCAAGGTCAGCACATCCTTCCATGGATATGGGACCCAAAACTGCTCACAATATTACAAATTAAATCTGACCAGAAGCTTATACAACATCAGTAGTACATCTCTGCTCTTGTATTCTAGCCCTCTTGAAATGAATGCTAACATTGTATTTGCTTTCCTAACTGCCAACTGACCCCTTTGTGCTTCAGATGTCTGAAGCCTTTCCCCATTTTGAAAATATTCTACCTCCCTGTATTCTTCCTACCAAACTGCATAACCTCACATTTTCCCACATTGTATTCCATCTGCCATTCTTTGTCCCCCCTCCTAGCCTGTCCAAATGCTTCTGCATCCTCCCTGCTTCCACAACATGAATGCTCCTGTACCAACCTTTATGCCATCTGCAAATTTAGCAACAATGCCCACAGTACCTTTGTCCAGATTGTTAAAGTACAACATGAATAGTTGTGAGCCCAACACTGACCCCTGCGGAACTCCACTGGTCACCGACTGTCATCCTGAAAAAGACCCTTTATCTCCACTCTCTGGTTACCGCCAGTCAGCCAATCGTCTATCCGTGCCAGTACCTTTGACCTAACACCACGGGCTCTTGGCTTATTTAGCAGCCTCCTATATAGTACCTTGTCAAAGGCCTTCTAGAAATCTGAAAAGATCACATTTACTGGCTCTCCTTTGTATAAGTTGCTTGTTACCTCCGTACAGAATTCTAACAGATTAGTTAGGCATGACCTCCCCTCACTAGTCCTCACTGACCAGTCCTCACTATCTCTCCCTCTTGACAAAGCTGCACTGACCCTACCTTATTTTACCATGCATTTCCAAGTACTCTGCAATCTCATCATTAATAACGAACTCTAAAATCTTACCAAAGACTGAGCTCAGGCTAACCCCTATAGTTTCCTGTCTTCTTCCTCCCTCGCTTCTTAAACTGAGGTGTTGCATTAGCCATTTTCCAGTCATCTCGGGCCCTCTCTGACTCCAGTGATTCCTGAAAGAACACCACCTATACCTCTACAATCTCCTCAGCTATCTCCTTCAAAACCCTGGGGTGTAGTCCATCTGGTCCAGGTGATTTATCCACCTTCAGACCCTTCAGTTTCCCCAGCAGCTTCTCTTTTCTGATGACCTCTGCCCCCTGACTCTCTTGAAGTTCTGCTATGCTGCTGGTGTCTTCCACTGTGAAGACTGATGCAAAATACCAAACTAGTTCTGACACCATTTCTTTGTTCTCCTTTACTATTTCTCCAGCCTTATTTTCCAGTGGTCCAATGTCCACTCTTGCCTCTCTCTTACCTTATAGTCATCTTAAAAAAAACTTTCCAATCTTCTTCTTTAATATTATTAGCTAACTTACTGACATATTTCATCTTCTCCCCCCTTATTGCTGTTTTAGTTATCTGCTGTTGGATTTTGAAGGTTTCCAACTAATCTTCAGTACACTGTGTGCTTTTTCTTTTGTTTTTACGCTTTCCATGGCTTCCCTTGTTAGCCATGATTGCCTTATCCTCCTCTTAATAGGTTTCTTCTTCCTTGAGATGAATTTCTGCGAATTACCTCCCGAATGACCCCAGGGACTCCTGTCATTGGTGCACTGTCTTCTCTGCTAGGCTCCCCTTCCAATCAGCTTTTGCCACTCCTCCCTCATGTCTTTGTAGTTACCTTTACTCAATTGTAATACCGTGACATGTGATTACAGCTTCTTCCTCTCAAACTGCAGGATGAATTCTATCATATTATGGTCATTGTCCTCTAGGGGTTCCTTCACCTTAAGCTCTTTGATCAAGTCTGTCTCAATACAGATCACCAAATCCAGAAATGCCCGTTCCTAGTGGGCTCTATCATAAGCTGCTCCAAAAAAACTGGAATGATATAGGTTAAGGGAGAGTTGTATTGAGAGGATTGGTCTTACGAACCTTACTTGTGCTCCCCTGTGTTTAAAAGTTTGTGAGATGATATGCTTGAATTTTCTGAAATAATTAAAGTGGGTGCTGAAAGGGTGTTTCCCCTTGTGGCAGAGACTGTCACTAGGAACATGGTTTTAAAACAAGATGAGAGTTAAGGAGCATTTTTGTTTTCCCTGAGGATTGTATGACTATAGAACTCACTTCCTCAGAGAACAGTGGAAATGGGGATCATTTGAGTGTTTTTAAAGTGAAAGCAGATAGATTCTTGACCAATAAGAGAGTCAAAGGGTATCAGGGAAGGCAGGAAAGTGGAGTTTAGGCCACAGTTGGATCAGCTATGGTCTTAATGAATGGCAGCGTTGATTTGAGTGACCTATCTGCTCCACACTGGTAAGTTATGGGACTGATAGTTGACACAGTGCAGAAGCTTAGCAATAAATTTGAGACACTTAAGAGAGTATTCTTTTTTTCACAAGTATTCTTGAATATCTTCTTTGCAGAATGGTTGAGGTTAAATCAGTTGAAATATGTAAGACTGATGGTAGGCAATGATACCAAAATGTATGGAGCAAAGGGTGGTTAGCACTGTTGCCTCACAGCACCAGGGTCCCTGATTTGGTTCTAGCCTCAGGTGATGTCTGTGTTGAGTTTGCACATTCTCCCCGTGTCTGTGTGGGTTTCCTCCCACAGTCCAAAGATGTGCAGGTCATTGCCCATTGTGCTAGTTGCATTAGTCAGAGGGAAATAAGTCTGGGTGGGTTACTCTTCGGGGGGGTCGGTGTGGACTTGTTGGGCTGAAGGGCCTGTTTCCACACTGTCGGGAATCTAATCTAAAAAAGGAGGTTCAGGTAGAATCAGTCAGAATTCAGTTAAAAGACAGAATGGCTTGAAGGGTCTGAACAGCCTCCTGCTATTACTGTATTATTCCATGTAAAGACAATTGTTTAAATGATGCCTGATGTGGGTGATGCTCAGGTGTTCTACCTCTGTGACCCTCAGCAACAACATTGATTTCTTGTGTGTGCAGTGACTGTGCAACTATGTGATATCTGCAACTAAAAATTAATACAAATTAGGACAATGAAATATAACTCTAATGTGCTTTCATGCTTGCCATTCAGAAAAGCACTGCCATGCTACAGAAGTAATTCTTTCATATTCTGCCAGAGAATTGGAACAGCAAATTTCTCTCTCTGGTTTAGATCCCTTAGGGAATAAAACAGCATTTATTTTCCCTGATATTTGGTGCAAAGATGATTACGAAAAGTTTTTACAAATAACTAGGAAATGTTTCGGGCATCGTTTGGTTGACCGCAGCCAAGCAAGGACACTTCCTGCTGATCTAAGACAGCTGCCCACAGTGATCCAGTTGATCTCTTTGCTGTGGGTATCCCCTTTGCTGTGGGTATGTTTAAATCTGCCGACCCGTCATGGGGATCTCCTGGCATGTAGCAGCGGTGATGTCAGCAAGCAGATAAGGAGCCAATCGTGTTTAACTATTCCTTGCACTCCGATTTTCAAGTAGCAAAACTAGAGATTAGGTCAAGATGGAAACTAAAATAAAAGGTTTAAGAACTTATTTGAAAAAAAAATTATGTTTCTAACAAAGTAGTGGGTTATTTTGATGAAAATAAAATCAAAGATGCTGAAAATCTGAATCAACCACCGAGAATGCTGGAGAAACTCAGAAGGTCTGGCAGCATCAATAGAGAGAAATTGAGTTAACATTTCGAGTCTCTTCTTTAGAACTAGGTGGCACAGTGGCTCAGTGGTTAGCATTGCTGCTTCACAGTGCCAGGGACCTGGGTTTCCCCGATTGGGGAACTGTGTGTGCAGAGTTTGCACGTTCTCACCATGTCTGCGTGGGTTTCCTCCCATAGTTCGAAGATGTGCACTTTGGGGGAATGGCCATGGTCAATGTGTCCAGTGTGACCATCCTGCCTCTTTTACAAGGTTATTCTGTCCTTTTTCAAGAAGGGATTGTAAAGGCAGAGGTGCCGAAATGTCTCGGAAAGAGCTTACTTTACACAATGGAAGGGGAGTGGCCAGTTCTCCCAGTTCAGGCTTTTTCTAGTTTGATTTGTTTTTTTTAGCAGACTTGCACAAAGCTGCTGGTAGCAGGGACACAGCTACAGTGAAAAGAGGTTCCATGCTTCAGCAGAGGTCTTGCTTGGGCTTTCTCTCTGAAATCTCTCCTCCCTGTAAGAACCTGTGTTTAAATTTACCTTTTACCAAGGGGTGTGTTTATGAGATGCTGCAGGGGTTGGAACAGCTCCTTCTTTAGGTTGCGATAGAGTTAGTTGGCTTATCAAATAAGCTAAGTTATTCTAAATTCTATTTTCTTTTGTTTGTGTTTCATCCATAGTGATTTTAAAAATCCTGTTTTGTTTAAAGCCCAGTGGTTTGACCAGCTGCATCACTCCTGGAATATCCACTTCACATCTGCCTTTAAAATAAGAAAAAGGTTAGGGTCTGGGCTACCTTATTAAAACATTTTGAGGGGGTCTGGCCTGGTCCATAACACCAAGGAAGTGCAGGGTAGATGGATTAGCCATGGGAAATGCAGGGTTACAAGGATAAGATGGTGGGATGGGTCTGGATGGGATAATCTTTGGAGCGTTGGTGTGGACTTGATGGTTAATGGCCTGCTTCCACACTGTAGGGCTTCTATGAACTGGGAACAGTGGATTAAGATAGATAGGTCATAGAACAAAGAACAGTACAGCACAGTACAGGCCCTTCGGCCCTCGATGTCGTACCAGCCTTTTATCCTACTCTAAGATCAGACTAACCTACATTACCTTCATTGTACTATCTTCCATGTGCCTATCCAACAGTCGCTTATTTCAACTCCTCCTGAAGCATGTATAAATTTGCTGGCAAGGGGTTAAAGAAATCTGATTGTTTAATAATGTGAGTGCCCCTTGTATCATTGGATAAATTGATTTTGTCCCATCCCTATAATCAGTGTTTTTGAAGATATCACTGAAGAAGTGAAATGCAATAACAGGGAAACAGCACTAACAGTTGGTCTATTCAACTTGCTTTTGTGTTAAGTGTTAGCACAGATAAGGGCTCTTACAGTTTAGTCCTAGGGATACATATGCTTATCACGTTGAGAGATTTGTGATGATAAGTGCTACCTGCCTCTATATACTGGAGATCTTCATTGAGACTGGAAATGTCTACCCCAGGCTGAATTTAGGAGAGACAATTTCAGCATTTGGAGAAACAGGTTGCAGTGAGTAAAGTGTGGAATTTTCAAACCAGAAACATGGCAATTTATTTTCTTACAAATGCCATAGCAAGTGGGCTGATTCTTCACCAACTTGGTAAAAGTATATTCAGCAGACACAAAAACAGAAATAGATAAAAACAAGGACTGCAGATGCTGGAAACCAGAGTCTAAATTAGAATGGTGCTGGAAAAGCACAGCAGGTCAGGCAGCATCCAAGGAGCAGGAAAATCGACGTTTCGGGCAAAAGCCCTTCATCAGGATTAGAGGCAGGGTGCCTGCATAGTGGAGAGATAAATGAGAGGGGGTGGGCGTGGATGGAAAGCAGCATAGAGCACAATAGGTGAATTGGGGTGTGGATGAAGGTGATAGATCAGAGAGAAGTTGGTGTAAGGTAGCAAAGAGTACAATGGGTGAATGGGAATCTGGAAGGCTTTTTTGGAGCCTTGGATGGACTTGAGGGAAGAGGTGTGGGCGCAGATTTTCCCATTCGTGCGGTGGCAGGGGAGGGTTCCAGGAAGGGAGGGTGGGTTGTTCGAGGGCGTGCACCTGACCATTTAGTCAAGGAGGGAACGGTCTTTGCAGAAAACGGAACTGGATGCGGAGGAAAATATACCTCTGGTGGTGCGGTCCATTTGGAGGTGACAGAAATGTCTTCGGATGATGTGGTTTATGCGAAGGTTGGAAGGGAGGGTGGGTTGTTGGGGGGCGTGGACCTGACCAGGTAGTCATGGAGGGAATGCTTTTTGCGGAAAGTGGAAATGGGTGGGGAGGGAAATATATTCCTGATGGTGGGGTCTGTTTGGAGGTGGAGGAAAAACAGAAATTGCTGGAAAACCTCAGCAGGTCTATCAGCATCTATGGAGAGAAATCAGAGATAACATTTCAATTCAAGTGACCTTGCCTCAGAATGTTACCTCTGATTTCTCTCCACAGATGCTGCCAGACCTGCTGAGCTTTTCCAGCAATTTCTGTTCTTGTTTCTGATATACAGTTTCTGCAGTTCTTTCCATTTTTAGTTATAGGCAGTGGACACATTATTAGTAAGAAATTTATATGCAACCAGGTTTGGAGAGCAAGTTAGGGTTATAAGCAAGAAATTGGATGCATCTATTTAGGAAGCAGAATTGAAAATGCTCTGGAATTATCCATAGTTCAGATACATTTTAAAAGGCTTCCTGTTCTCCTTAGTAACTAATCAGAACAAGGAATTAAATAAATCAATTTTATTTTTGTTATTTCTTGTTTTGCCAAAGAAGGTGTCAGTAGAACTTGTCTTTGTATTTGTAACCTGGAATTCACAAAGGTGACAGCAAAGGTCACATCATATACGCAAAGTGGTGCCACAGAATCGCATGGCATTCCTTTGTAAAAGAGTGCCCTGGTATTGGTTTTATAAGCCTAAGTGTATTTAGTGGTGCTAATGAAACCCAGATGATTACTCTATGATACATTTCAGTGCTGAATCAATGCTGCCTTTCAGACAATTCTGAACGTGCACACAGGCATGTAGACATCCAGACACACGCTCAGATTGTTTCTCTGGGAGAATCAGGAAATTAGCTGCTGACTTTACAATTATGAAAACAGGTTCTGTTGTCTTGTGAGCAGCATCTGATGATCAAACAAAAGATTTAAGAGTTTTTGGTGCTAGGTACCTAGAGCAGTAAAATAGTATTCATGTGCCATACTATATCGATTCCAATGATATTAGGCTCCCTACGCTGGTGCATGACCACATACAGCTGACTTGAATCATAGAGTCAGAGGTTACATGACACCAGGTTATAGTCCGATGGGTTTATTTGAAATCACAAGCTTTCGGAGCACTGCTCCTTCATGAGGTTCACCTGCTGGATTATAACCTGGTGTCATGTGACTTCTGAATTTGTCCACCCCAGTCCAACACTGGCACGTCCACATCATTGAATTATAGAATCATATAGTACAGAAGATGTTCTTTGGCCCATTGAGTCTGTACTGCCAAAGCTACACTAGTCACACTTTCCCACACTAGGCCCATAGCCTTGAATGTTATGACATTTTACGTCCACAGTGTGATGCTGGAAAAGCACAGCAGGTCAGGCAGTATCAGAGGAGCAGGAGAATCGACGTTTCGGGTAAAAGCTGTATGATATTTCAAGTGCTCTTTTTGAAGATTCTGAGGTTACCTGCCTCCCAGGCAGCACATTCCAGAAACCCACCACCCACTGAGTGAAAACTTAGAGTCATAGAGATGTACAGTATGGAAACAGATCCTTGGATCCAAGGTGCCCATGCCGTCCAGATATCCCAACCCAATCTAGTCCCACTTGCCAGCACCCGGCCCATATCCCTCCAAACCCTTCCTATTCATATACCCATCCAGATGCCTTTTAAATGTTGTAATTGTACCAGCCTTCGCCACTTCCTCTGGCAGCTCATTCCATACACGTACCACCCTCTGCGTGAAAACGTTTCCCCTTAGGTCTCTTTTATACCTTTCTTCTCTCACCCTAAACCTATGCCCTCTAGTTCTGGAGCACCCCCACCTCCCCCCAGGGAAAAGACCATGTCTACTTACCCTATCTATGTCCCTCATGATTTTATAAACCTCTACAAGGTCACCCCTCAGCCTCCAACACTCCAAGGAAAACAGACCCAGCCTATTCAGCCTCTCCCTGTAGCTCAAATCCTCCAACCCTGGCAACATCCTTCTGAACATTTTCTGAACCCTTTCAAGTTTCACAACTAACTTCCGATAGGAAGGAGACCAGAAGTGCACACAATATTTCAAATGTGGCCTAACCAATGTCATGTACACCCACAGCTTGACCTCCCAACACCTATGCTCAATACTTTGACCAATAAAGGAAAGCATACCAAACGCCTTCTTCACTATCCTATCTACCAGTGACTCTACTTCCAAAGAGCTATGAACCTGCACTCCAAGGTCTCTCTGTTCAGCAACACTCCCTAGGACTTTACCATTCAGTGTATCTTTCCTCAAATCCCCTTTTACTTTGTTGATCCTTTTACCAAGGGGCACAGCTGCTTTCTATCCACCCTTTCCACACCCCTCATTATCTTAGACACTCCCATCAGGTTCGCCCCTCAATCATTTCTGCTCTAAAGAAAACGGCCTTAGTTTATTCAGCCCCTCTTCAACACTGAACTGCTCCGTCCCAGGCAACCTCCTCTGCACCCTCTCCAGTGCAATCACATACTTCCTGCTTTTATATACCAGTGCTGCCATTTGCAAGGTAGATAAAAAGAGCAGAGAATGCTGAGGGGAGATTTAATTGAGGTGTTCAAAATTGTAATGTGTTTTGACCTGCTGGAGGGTAGGTAACCAGAGGTCACCACTATAAGATAACTGATGATGGCCCTGGGTGGGAGGGAGCTGACTGGAAACAAATATTGTGGAAAACTCCCCTGAATACACTGCAAGAACTTTTGCCCATCTCCTATCCCTTCTACATTCAAGTAATTAACGTCCCACTTTTTAACTATTCTGTATTTCTTGCATGCCGCTGCAATTTGTTTCTCCAATTCTTCCCTACCACTTGATGGCTGACAGAATGCAACCAGCTCAGTAACATTACCACCATGGTTTCCCCCGGGTGCTCCGGTTTCGTCCCACAGTCCAAACATGTGCAGCTGAGGTGAATTGGCCATGCTAAGTTGCCCATAGTGTTGAGGTGCATTAGTCAGGGGTAAACATGGGTAGGGGAATGGGTCTGAGTGTGTTACTCTTTGGAAGGTTGGTGTGGACTTGTTGGGCCAAATGGCCTGTTTCTGCACTGTAGAGATTCTATGATTCTTCTGCACTATCTCTCCATGCACTCATCAGTTCTATCCAATTTGATGAAAGCTTCAAAATTCTCTAGTGTTCCTACCCAACTTCTGGATTTAAATAATTAATTTAATGCTGATTGTAATTGTATGATAGGTTATCAAATTGTGTTTTGTGCTAATTAATTAATCTTATTTTACTTTCAACTTGTTTATTTCATTATATCAGCTGTTCACCTGTATACTCATCCCAAAGATGTCTTTATTCCTCATGTTGAGATTGGTCTCACAGTTCAATCACATACATTTAACCTGTCCATTTTGCCTCTACATTTCACATAAATGGATTACACTTAAGAAACTTAACACCATTCAGGACAAAACAGCCCGCTTGATTGGCACCACATCCACAAACATCCACTCCCTCCACCACCGACACTCAGTAGCAATAATATGTACTATCTACAAGGTGCACTGCAGAATTCACAAAGGATCCTTAGACAGAACCTTCCAAGTCCACAACCACTTCCATCTAAAAAACAACAGGCAGCAGGTGCATGGGGACACCATTACCTTCAAGTACCCCTCCAAGTCACTCACCATCCCTGAATTGGAAACATGTCACCATTCCTTCTGTCGCTGGGTCAAATCCTGGAATTCCCTCCCTTAGGGCATTGTGGGTCAACCAACAGCACATAGACTGCCGCAGTTCAAGAAGACAGCTCACCCCACCTTCTCAATGGACACCCAGTGATTGGTAATAAATACTGGCCCAGCCAACGAAACCCATGTGCCATAATACTCACCGTAAAAACCTCTAGTCTTGCTACTCCTTTTGTTCATCCGATCGGGGATATGGATGTCACTGGCTGGGCCAGCATTTAATGTCCATCATTGGAGAATATTACCGCAGATGCTGAAATCTGAATTGAAAACAACAAATGCTGGAGATCACAATGGGCCAGGCAGCATCTGTGGAGAGATAGCGAGCTAACGTTTCAAGTCTAGATAAGTCTTCATCAGAGCTGATCTGCCTTCTTCAACTGCTGCAGTCTACAAGCTGAGCTCTGATGAAGAGTAATCTGGACTCGAAACGTCAGCTTGCTGTCTCTCCACGGATGCTGCCCAACCCACTGTGATCGCCAGCATTTGTTGTTTTCATTTAATGCCCATCTCGGGGTACCTTATGGAAGATGATGGATGGTGAGCTGCCTTCTCGAATCATTGCCGTCCATTCATTATAGGTAGACCAAGCAATATCATTGAGGAGGGAATTCCTGGATTATAACCCATCAACACTGAAGGAATGGCGATAAGTTCCTTCCTAGGGTCGCAATGGTCTGGGATGGGAGTGGGGGCTTGAAGGGGGTCAGAGGATGGGATCACTAGACTTTGACTTCAGTTCACTCACTGCAAGCCTCCTGATGTTAGTAATGTTTGTGTTTGACTTGGAAATTAGATAAGATTATCATGAGGGCTCATTCTGATACAAAAGCACTGTTTCTTCTTAAACCCAATGAATAAAAAGACTTGCCAATTCTAATTACATTTGAAATAGGACAGTGATATTGCTGTTTTTGTTTTGATGCTGTGGCCAGAGGATGATCTCAGGGGGGTTGATGACAGGAGTTTGTGTGTGTGTGTGATTCTGTGATTACCTTTACAGAGGGAGCTAGTGAACCACCCACAGCCCCTACACTGCAGCTCCTGCGGACTCAGTGCACTGAGATAATGCTGGCTCCTCTCTGCAGAGTTTCTCCAGCACTGTCTGTTTCTGACACAAAGGAGTTCATACGCGAGGGGGAAATGTTAACTAACTCTGTGTCTCCCTGCACAGCTGCTGTCAGACCTGCTGAGTTTCTCTAGCGTTCTCTGAGGTTGTTTCAGATTTCCACCATTGTGCCTTTATGACTACAACCATGAGGGGGACAGACTAATCAATTAACCCTTCTGTGGCAGCATCCATTAATAGGATAAAAGAGTGCAGAGATTGAATACACCCCACAATAAAGGCAGATGCCACTTGCACACGTATTCACTAAGTCAGGAAGACTGGTTGGGAGCACTTTTTAAACGGTTTGAGCTAACAGGCTGAGGAATTGCACGGACATCGAAGTATTTAGGAGACACCCTCATAAATGCTTACTGAGTGTACCTTTGTTAAGAACAAGACAGATAAGTTTCCATTCTAATTTTTGGATGTATAGTGTCCACACACACACACACACAGGCACCGTTTGGTTCAGTTTTAAAGGAATAAAACTCCTTCAGCAATAAAGTAACACCAGGATAGATGTTTAGATAAAACACCTGGACCTGGAATAAACACAATGAGGGAGAGTTGTGGACCACAACGGAGATTTTTTTTAATACCGCAGTTCCCTCGGACTGGAAATACTCACGGAGGTGCTAATGTGCCGGCTGAGTCACCGAGTGAAAAGAGGGAGGAGAGAGCAGGGGCTTTGTGTCTTACTCAGTACGTGAGGAACGTGCCTAGGGATCCCCCCATCCCTCATTCGGAATCTAGTCCAGAGTTTTTTTAAAAATCTCCCTTAGAATAGTCTAGACGATTGAATTAGTAACCCATTGCTTGGCACAAAGAAATATCTTAGTTTAGACACAAAATACAAAGAAAGTGTGCATTATGAAAATCTCTGGATTAAAAAATTTTGGTAGATTACATCTTTTAAGCGCATGATAAATAAATTTGCTGCAGAAAAATGTAATTTATTTTATATTTGGAAATGTTAGAAAAAGGAATTAAAATTAAAAATACGAGTTAATAAAGTAATTCTTTATAGTTGTGTCGAACTGGTTTACTTTTATCAAGTTACAATGTTTGGGGGAATTTCATAAAAGCACACTTTAATCCCATTGTTTGCTGTGCGAGTGGACAATGAGTACAAAGAAAACGATCTGAAAGAATTCTTATTCACTAGCATCCTCGAAATTTAAGGTCATTCGGAACAAAAGGCGAAAAATTACCTTCGCATCAACACAAGACATCTTTATTATCATTCTATAAACTTGTCGTTTTTCAGTATCGATTAAAGTGAAGCAATGTCATGGAATTAGATGGAACAACTGTGGAACTAATGCAGGTTTGCAAAAAAGTTTCTGTATTCTTCCAGGGGCTTTGTAATTGAATTGTTTCATTTAGAGCATATATCAGAAAATTGCTTCCATATTTTGTCTCTGGGTGTATTTTCTGGGCATGTCACTTTTTCATATGGGTATACATTTCTTTGAGTATGTTATTGTTCCTCAATGTATATTTTTGCCAAAGTATATATTTTTTTCCTTTAGGAATATTCCTCTTCCCTCTGAGTGTATATATCATGTACAATGTTTTGACTTTCTTTCTTTTCTTGATGTGTTCCATTTCTTGTGAGTTCCCTTCTTCCTATTTCCTTACGAATATTTTCTCCTCTGGGTATACCCCTGGATCTACATTTTATATATAATCTATACATACGTCTTCTGGATATATTCTTTCTCAGCTGGACGTACAATTTTTGAGTATACATTTTCTCCTGGATATATGTTCTGTTTTCCTGTGAACATATTCCTTTTTAAAAATCTGAATATATACTTTTTTTCTCTGGGTATGTCATTTTCCGAGTATATTTCTTTATTCCTCTGGGTATTTCCTTTATTCCTCTGACTATATATTTTTCTAAGTATTGTTTTCCAGGGTATATTCCTCTTTTTCCTGCGGTATGTTCCAGTTTATTCCCCTCTGGGTTTATTCTCTTCTTATTCTGGCTATTTGTCTGAGAATACATCCCCTTAGCCCTGTTAACATTTCGACCTATTTTGGAATCTGCCTCTTTGAGGGGAGGACATTATCTCAAGGAAAGGGGCGGCGTCCCCCACGCCCTCGCTGATTGGCGTTGCTCGGAGGCAAAGGGCCAATAGGCACCTGGGGTGGGCGGGGTCACGTGCGGCTGATTTGCATACCTCCCCGCTATTGGCCGGGGCGTGTGGATGACGTGTGAGGGAGCCGGTGATTGGGTTAAAAGAGCCGGCCGGCGCTGAGTCACTCTCACGAGGTGCAGCTCCAGCCTCAGCTCTGGCTCCTGCAGCATCAGCTACTGCGGCATTGCGGAGTAAACGGGAGCCGGCCCGGTACAGCCTAACCCGGGACAGCAAAGCCCAGCCCAGCCCAGCCCAGTCCAGTCTCGGAGCACTGCACCCCTGACAATCAGCGTTACCATCCCCACCCAGCCTTCTCCACCTTCCCCTCTCCCAACACCACCTTGTAGCAGACCCTGGTTTCCCCCCCCCCTCTCTCCATCCTTGGCCAGCAGCAGCAGCAACACAATGCCCAGGGAGTTAACGCGGAACCCGATGCAGAAAATCTGGATCCCTTACAAGGATGAGCGGCCGGCGTTACTGTCCCGACGTGAGTGTGTGTGTGTGTGAAAACAGGGGAGGGGGTGTCTGGGTGTTACCCTGGGTGGTGGGGGATGCTCTCTCTCTCTCTGTTTCAGTCAGTCTCTGTTTCTCTATCTGTATGTCTCTCTCTCCCTCTGTCTCTCTGTCCGGTTCCTCCGGGCAGGAGGTATCCCCGGTCATGGGGACCAGTGGACCAGACCCGTGTGTCTGTGCTGCTACCCCGGGGCTCTCTGCCCCCTGCCCCTACCCCCGGGGCTCTCTGCCCCCTGCCCCTACCCCCGGGACTCTCTAAGCCAGTGTCCTACCTGTCAGGGAAAGGCAGTCCGTTTTTTTTTGTTGTAAAGTCAGCTTTCACCCGCTCCTCTTTTATTTTCTTTTTAATGGAGATCACACATTGAGTTCCTCTCCGGCTTCAGCAGCCGATTCAATCCAGACGTTATTTTTTTGGCAATATTTTAAAAAGCTCTTTTGAGCTGCACACGTGACTGCGTTGTGGGGACCGCAGAGCTGCTGGGTTATTTAAGGATACGGCGATCCCCGTGCTGTGAGGAGCTAGGTACTGTATACTCCCAATACCCTGCTCTCTGTTTGTAACAACACTCCGGCTCAGCCTTTCTCCGTGCTCTCTGTTAACTTGGACCTGCACTTACTGACACCGTTCAGTCAGGGTTTGATGGATCAGTTATGGTCACCAGTACACAAACCTCCAGTCAAACCCGTCCCTTGTACAGAGATTGCTGGAGAAACTCGGCGGGTCTGCCAATACATGTGGAGGGAAACAGTCAACGTTTCAAGTCCAGTGACTCTTCATCAGTTGCTTTCTTCCCACAGATGCAGCCAGACCTGCTGAGTTTCTCCAGCAATTTCTGCCTTTTCTTCCTTGTTTCAAACCTTCAGTATCTTTGCTTTAATTTTTGGTACGCCTGGTACACGTGGATAAACGGTGTGTGTATAAAATATTACAGTAATTTAATGTGCGCTTGTATAATGTTTCGGCCGAAATTAGGAATCTAATTTCTCTTGACAATGAGCTAGATATCTGTTCGTGTGGGAGTTGTTGAAATATTCCAAACGAATTTTAGGTGCGGAGACACTTTTGTAGTTTTTAGATGATTTGAGACTTTGAGTCATCGAGATGTTCAGCACAGAATCACACCCTTCGGTCCAACTCGTCCCATGCTTTTTGAAAATGAAGTTTTACTTTTGTATGAAGTTGTAGCCTGGTGTGTGCCTGGGCCGTGCGATTTCTTCCGGAGTGACATTAGATCATTTTTCAGAAATTCCCGACAGTCGCTGGAACTTTCAGTTTTGGCGTAACCGGCTCGGAGCTGAACCTGTGCGTGTGCGCGCCTCTGATAGAGAAGGGGGGGGGGGGGGGGGGAGGTGGTGGTGCTCTTGCCTCTAGTTTGCAGTCTCCGTTTGGGAGTGGTAATCATTACATCACTCTGTCTGCCTGCTTCCCCACGCTGCAGTTTGCCGGCTCCCATTCAGAGACTTCTGAAAGGAAGCAGTTTAAAATCCCAGCTGGACTTAGATGGGCCAGCGACAGTTTCTTTGCATCAACATGAGATTCCACCCCTTGTATGTGAGAATTTGCTACAGCACCTCCATAAATATCATATGGACTGGGGTGGACAAAGTTTTAAAAAAAAATCACAACACTTGGAGGCACTAGCTTTCAGAGCGCTGTTCCTTCATCAGGTACCTGACAAA
Organism: Chiloscyllium plagiosum; assembly: GCF_004010195.1. Classification (NCBI taxonomy): domain Eukaryota; kingdom Metazoa; phylum Chordata; class Chondrichthyes; order Orectolobiformes; family Hemiscylliidae; genus Chiloscyllium; species Chiloscyllium plagiosum. Next base: position 50,646,042 of record NC_057732.1, on the reverse strand, counting down.
GGAGCAGCAGTCTGAAAGCTAGTGATTCCAAACAAACCTGTTGGACTATAACCTGGTGTAATTAAATGTAGAATCCCTACAGTATGGAAACAAGCCCTTCAGCCTAACAAGTTCACAACAACCCTCCAAAGAGTAACCCACCCTGTCCCTTACGTTCAACCACTGAGTAATGCACCCAACCTACACATCCCTGAACACTGTGGGCAATTTAGCATAGCCAATTCACTCAACCTGCACATCTTAGGACTGTGGGAGGAAACCAGAGCACCCAGAGGAAATCCACGCAGACAGTCACCCTGAAGGTGGAATTGAACCCAGGTCTCTGGTGCATTGAGGCAACAGTGCTAACCACTGGCTGATCAAATAATTCCCCCCTTCAGCTGTCTTATCTACATAACCTTTTGGTTCCCCAATCTACCTCTGTCTTGGATCCACAAGGACCTAGCTTTAACAGCCCTCCATGATAATGAATTTCACAGACTCGCCATCTTCTGAGAGAAGAAGTTCCTCCAACTGTCTGGGCTTTAGGGGAATGAGGTGACCCTGTTGAAAAGTCTGAGATTCTTAGGGAGAGTTGACAAGGATAGATGGGGGGGGGGGGGAGAAAGTGTTTTCCCCTCGAGTCTAGAAACAGAGGGTATGAACTCTAAAAATAAAGGCTCACACAGATGAGGAATTTCTTGAGAATGATGAATCTGTGGAATTGTTTACCTCCAGGGCTGTTGAGGCTGGGTCCTGAGTACAGTACATTCAAGGTTATGTTAAACAGATTGTTAATCAGTAAAGAAATCGAGAGTTACGGGGAAATGGCAGCAAAGTGGAGTTGAGGATTGATCTGGTTAAGGTTACAAATTCACTTGCCATTCCAAGAGTCCCTACCTCCTGAAGTGAAGGATCTGTAATACTGTATTTTCAAAGGGACAACTTCCTCCTTCTGGCTTTCAAAGCTGAGTGCTGAACTAACTTATCTGGTTAACAAAATATTTGCTTTTGCATAGGTGCTACTCTGACAATGGTAACAGATTTTACTTCCAACTGTTTATCCAATGGCCTGTTTGAGGTTTTAGTGCAGAATTTGCCTGTGGTCAGTTTAAATAAACTTTTTACAAATTCAAATGACTTTGCTTTGGATTGAAAGAGTGGCTGTTGTTGTGGCAACACAGGACCTCAGCTGATGCTGCTGCCTCTGCTACTGAATAAATGGATTCATTCAGCTCTCCTCCTCCCTGGTTGAATGCAGCTTGGAAAAAGGTTTCCGAGAGAGTGAGAGAGAGGCTTGCATTTATATAGTGCCTTTTGCAACCTTGGGACCCACCCAGGACTATTCAATCAAAAGTATGAATGGCAACTTTATAGTTTGAAATACAAATCCGATCTGCTTTCTTTCACCATTCTATGAATTATTTAGCAATCTAAAGCTGCCCAGTCAGTTAGAGGCTGCTACAGTAATGTGGATTTGTGAGCAAGATATTTTCATGTGTATATACACCCAATATATCTTCGACAGATCTTGGTATTTGCAGGTAACATCAGGGCTTTATTCAGTTATAGAGTCATAGAAATGTACAGCATGGAAACAGACCCTTCGGTCCACCCGTCCATGCCGACCAGATATCCCATCCCAACTGCCAGCACCCGGCCCATATCCTTCCAAACACTTCCTATTGATATAACCATCCAAATGCCTCTTAAATGTTGCAATTGTACCCACCTCCACCACTTCCTCTGGCAGCTCCTTCCATACATGCACCACTCTCTGCGTGATAAAGTTGCCCTGTAAGCCTCTTTTATATCTTTCCCCTCTCACCCTCAACCTATGCCCTCTAGTTCTGGACTCCCTGACCCCAGAGAAAAGACTTTGTCTATTTATCCTATCCATGCCCCTCATAATTTTGTAAATCTCTATAAGGTCACCCCTCAGCCTCCGCTCCAGGGAAAACAGCCCCAGCCTGTTCAGACTCCCTGTAACTCAGAACCTCCAACTCTGGCAACATCCTTGTAAATCTTTTCTGAACCCTTTCAAGTTTCACAACATTTTTCCTGATAGGAAGGAAACCAGAATTGCACACAATATTCCAACAGTGGCCCAACCAATGTCCTCTACAGCCGCAACATGACCTCCCAACTCCTGTACTCAATACTCTGACCAATAAAGGAAAGCATACCAACGCCGCCTTCACTATCCTATCTACCTGCGACTCCACTTTCAAGGAGCTATGAACCTGCACTCCAAGGTCTCTTTGTTCAGCAACATCCCTAGGGCCTTACCATTACGTGTATAAGTCCTGCTAAGATTTGCTTTCCCAAAATGCAGCGCCTCGCATTTATCTGAATTAAACTTCTTGGCCCATCTGGTCCAGATCCTGTTGTAATCTGAGGTAACGCTCTTTGCTGTCCACTACACCTCCAATTTTGGTGTCATCTGCAAACTTACTAACTGTACCTCTTATGCTCACATCCAGATCATTTATATAAATGACAAAGTAAAGGGCCCAGCACTGATCCTTGTGGCACTCCACTGGTCACAGGCCTCCAGTCTGGAAAACGACCCTCCACCACCACTCTGTCTTCTACCTTTGAGTCAGTTCTGTATCCAAATGGCTAGTTCTTCCTGTATTCCGTGAGATCTAACCTTGCTAACCAGTCTCCCATGGGGAACCTTGTCGAATGCCTTACTGAAGTCCATATAGATCATATCTGCTCTGCCCTTATCAATCCTCTTTGTTACTTCTTCAAAAAATTCATTATTTTCTTCAGTTATCGGATAAGCTGGTAATTGTAAGCTGGTAATTGGCTGGCCAACATTCATTGCTGTCTTGAACCTCTGCAGTCCATGTACTGTGGGTGTTTGACTTTGTAGTAATTGAGCTGAAAAAATGTGTTGCTGGAAAAGCGCAACAGGTCAGGCAGCATCCAAGGAGCAGGGGAAATCGACATTTCGAGCATAAGCCCTTCTTCAGGATTCCTGAAGAAGGGCTTGTGCCCAAAATGTCGTTTTTTTTTTTTTCCCCCCCCCCCTGCTCCTTGGATGCTGCCTGACCTCCTGTTCTTTTCCAGCAACACATTTTTCAGCTCTGATCTGCAGTCCTCACTTTCTCCTTTTTTTTTTGTAGTAATTGATACAACTGAGTGGCTTACTAGTCCATTTTGGAGAGCAGTTAAGAGTGACCACATTACTGTGGGTTGACTGCAGTTACTGGTAGGCCAGATCAAGTGAGGTTGGCAGATTTTCTTCCCTGAAGGACATTAATGAATCAGATGGATTTTCCAACAATCAGCAATGGTTTCATGGTCTTTGGTAGATTCCTAACTTCATACTGTTAAAATTGTTTTCAAATTCCATAATCTGCTATGGTGGTCTTTGAGCCGGAGTCCACAGAGCATTAGCTGACTCTCTGGAATAATAGGAGAAGTGAGGATTGCAGATGCTGAAGAAGGGCTTATGCCTGAAACATCAATTCTCCTGCTCCTTGGATGCTGCCTGGCCTGCTGTGTTTTTTCAGCACATCATTTTTCATTTCTGGAATAATAGGCTACTGATTGATAATCTTCTCTTCTTCTCCCCCCCCCCCCCATGTAGTTCTTCAGTCTTGAAAGTAATCCTATGCCTCAGTAATGAGCACACTATTCAAGTACGCAGTTGCACTGGTCATTTTTGAGCGAGCTTTCTAAACAGTTTGCAGACTTCCAAGGCCTCTATTATGGTTTTAATGGAAATGGATCTCTTTGTTGGGGGATGGGGTATGTAACGTTCCAGGTCCATTTGTCATCCTTGTCCTTCTGTTCTTGGCTTGCCTCAACCTTTACTCCAAGCGCAGTGTCGTTGTGTAGAGCTGCAGTGACTTTCCACTTAAACTAATGCTCGAGGTGTGTTGATAGTGTCAACAATTTTTGTTGACACGACAGTGTCTGAAGTATATTTTGTGATTAATTGCCATTGTCTTACATTTTTAATTCCTGAGCCTGTAGATCTGGGAATTTCAAACTGACTCTAAGGTAATTAGTATTCAGTGAATACATAGTGGTGTTAGAGACTCCAGGGTTGTTGCTCAATGACATACTCCCATTTTTTTTAATGGTGTTCTTGAGGGATCCTGTCACTGTTTCAGTATTACCACTAGAAGTAACATATTGGCAATCTTGTTCTGTATTTGTGTGTATTGAAACATCGATTGCTCACCCACACCAAAGTCTGACCCATGCTGTTGAGGTGTAACTTGTACACACTGAGCTCCATCTCAACTCCTGATCTGACCAGTCGTGTAGTCTTCCTTTGCAGAACGCTGGTGGTGGGAGGGCTTGTGTCAAATTCCTGTCTGACCTAAAGGCAATCAAAAAAAGTTCCAGGGCATTGGGAGAGTTATCCTCCAACACCCCAGTTTCCTTCTTGTACATAGTGAGCTAATGTCCGGAAGTTGTCAATCTCCCAGTAGACTGCCTGTAGCGAAGCTTCACTCTTTTGCACTAGCTGACAATTTAATACATAGTCACTGGTCAGCACCTCATTGTGAATCTATTACCCTTTGATTTTGCTCTTGGGATGCAGCCACTTAGATACCAATTGTTTTTTGTTATATTGCTGGTGTCTGAATGAATGGGAGGCACAACCTAATTCTTGTACTCAATCCAAATGATTAACAATAAGCCAGGAGTTCCCAACTTTATTGTTTGGCGTGACTTTTTGATTCTGAGATCGCCACCTTTTTTCGATGGCCTTCAAAAGAGGATTGGATAAATATTTGGAAGTAGGGAAGCATGCAGGAAAATGGAGGAAGTGGTTTGGAGGGATATGGGCCAAGCGCAGGCAGGTGGGACTAGTTTATTTTGGGAACATTGTTGGTGTGGACTGGTTGGACTGAAGGGTCTGTTTCCATGCTGCATGACTCAGTGGGTGTTAATTGGTGATGGTCGGGTCATTGAATATTTTTAAGGCAGAAATAGATCATTTTATGAATGAAGGAGACTGAGGGTTTGCAGAAGAAATTGGAATTGAGGCCATGATTTGATCAACCAGGATCTTTATTCAATGGTGTAGCAGAGGGACTGAAGGGCTTTCTCCTGTACCTACATTCCTCATTTTTGTCTGTGAGCAAGGGGACTGAACACTGCATTTATAAACATTTCTGGATAGTACCAGCTGTTTAGTCTGAATGTTTTGTGGCTTTCGAAATGGCGAATTGTTCTTTTGAGGTGGCTTTAAATCTTGACATGTACTGTGCGTTGTGTTGAGTTTTTTTTTTCAGATCTGAAGTTTTGTTCTAGATTCTGTATGTCAGTAATTTGATTGTGTTTTTTTTTAAGGATGTAAACATGAAGTCACCAAAGTACAGCTATTCAGTTCTCTGGGGCTGTCAGTAGGGAGAGATGACTGCTGATGGTTTAGCCTGAGGCTCACCATGCCTGAGGCACAGGGTGAGGTCAAGAAGGTGCAGGCCTTTATGGTAACCTTCATGGAATGTGGGTTTCGAACTGCACAATTGGCGTCACTCTGTATCACAAACAGAACGTCTTAAGGAGACAATATAACAAGAATGGCGTGCCAATTGTAAGGCTCAAGCAAGATGTATGGACTTGAGTTCAAGCTTGTGCCAACTGACACATTGGAGAGAAATATACTTAACATTCGACCAGAAGACTGAGATGTTTTGTGACCCAGAACTACTTTTCCTATTTCTGTGCCTCACAGTTGTGATAACACACCATTTTCACTTGCCCACTTGACCGGTCCAGGTCCAGCCCCAGCACTTGTGTTGATACCATTACTTGTAACTGAATTGGATCAATATCAGAAAGTGACCTAGTGAATTGAGCCTGATGCCATTTTGGCTTTAAAGGGGGAGAAAGTGCTACTCACTCCAGTGTAATTTCAAAGTCCTGGTGTTTTTAGTTTGTAAAGCTAGTTTTCCTTAATTCTAATAGCATTCCCAATGAGGATTTGCTGAGTTTTTCTCTTGGTACAGTATATCTCTTTTATTCTGGGAAATTTAGTCCATTGACATTTTCAATATTGAAAGGCCTCCCACCAGTGTTTTGCTACTAAATTTTATACATCACTTCAGGTTATTAATATCTGGGAGAGTTAGTTACATGTCTCTGCTGAAAGCAGAGCCTTGCTAGGGACGGCAATTCATAATTGTCTTGTTCAGACTACCATCTTTTGGGCTTGTTTGAAGTGCAAAGGGTGTATGAATAGATAAAGAATTAGACCATTTTGTGTCTGTGTTAATTGCCTTCTCAAGGTAAACTCATGCACATGCTGCAGGTAATTCTCTCCGATATAATTTCCTGTTGCCCTAGATTCAAGGGCATGTTCATGTGTTTGATGATTAATCCTTTTAAATCCACAGTAGTGTGATTGCACCCTGTGTATTGCAGTATAATTTATTAGCTGTTTGATGGATCTTGTCTTGTCTTTGAGGATTATTGCTAAGTGTTTCTTTGTAGTTTGAGTGAGCAACCCTCTCAAAATTTTGTCCTCCTATCACTAGTAAATTCATTCTATTTTAGCTAACTTCATTGTCTCTTTTGAGAGGAAAGTGTGCATCATGTATTCAGCAGAAATAGTGGAGCTGATCTGTGTAGCTTTTCTGGTTGGAGATGCTGTTATTGTGGTGTTTTCCGTATGTTTTATGCAAATCTATTCCATGCAGGAATATTGATTTTAGGGAATGCACACTTTATTTACTGATTTTAAAATGCTTGTCTTTCCTTGAACAGTCCTGGAATTTCTCAAGCTCTTGAGTATTTTAGTGACGTTTACAAAACTGAGACACTGAGGATCAAAGACGTAACCTCTCTTGACATGTGACATGATCATTAAAGTTTACTTTTAGTTCACTGAATATGTTTGGGCATGCATTAAATTGTCCACTGCCTTAATTAAAGGAAGTTGCTTATTTGATCTTCACTCATTGATTTAGCCAATCTCTTTTTGTGTGGGAAATCAATACATTATATCCGTTTGTAAAATGTACATTTTGATTTAATCCCAGTCCTGTCTTGAGAACTGTTGGTCAGTACTGATTGGCTTGATTCACAGACCTCGTAGACTCCAGTTTCCTCCCACTGTCCAAAGATGTGCAGGTTAGGGTGGATTGTCAGTGGGAAATTGCCCCGAGTGTCCAGGGATGTGCAAGCTGGGTGGGTTAGCCAGTGGAAATGCAGGGTAACAAGGATAGAGTAGGGGTTGGGATGTTCTTCAGAGGGATGGTGTAGACTCGATGGGCCACATCCCCTGCTTCTGCACTGATTGATTCTATGATATCTAGACCTGCACACAACAATTTTGAAAATTGATTGGTGGTCAGCACTCTTATTACAGATTATCAGCTGGCTGCCTGTGTTTTTGATACATAACCCTATCTGTACAGATGGTACCCAATTGAGGGAGGATCGTGGTTTTCACTTGTGCCTCATTCTGCTGTTTCATCTCAGCAACATCAGCTCGAATGTCGAGGTACCTCATAGTTCCTTTTTTGTTAAAACAAAATTTGAGTTGATGGATGAATAACTTTGGTTGAAATACTAGGGAGTTCATTTTCCCCTCTGACCTGTCGCTCCCTATGGCATCTCTGTCACCAGCTGTTTTGTAGCTCATTGCTAACATGATACAGAGACGGATTCCGTCTGCTGCTTACAAAGAAATATTTAAACGTGTGTTGGTGAAAAATACGTGACTCAAGTCCATGGTGGGGAAAGGGACTGTCACTACCTGTGCTTTACATTTGCTTTTTCATCTACATTCCTGATGTATGGGTCTTTTCTTTTTCTCTCTCGAATAGCATCTGTTCCCCACCTGACCAATTCCCCCACTGTGATTGTGATGGTGGGATTACCAGCTCGAGGGAAGACCTATATTGCTAAGAAACTGACTCGCTACCTCAATTGGATTGGAGCCCCGACTAAAGGCAAGTATACCAACACAGAAGTGCTGTTGAAATAAGGGTGTTGTTTAAAGGTTCAATTACATAATTGAGTTGGTGCATGCAAGGGAGTAATGATATTAATTTTAGATTCTTCTTGTTAGCGAGTAGTCACGTGTTGCAAGAAATTACTAGGTTTTAAAAAGATCAACCACAAACAGGCTATGGAAATATCATGGAAGATTTGTTGTGAGCTCAGTGTATGTGCCTCCTATTAAATTGAAAATGTGAAGGCAGTGAATAGTTGAGGAAATGTTTTGTTAAATAAATGCCTTATTCAGAAGTTGTAACTACCTCCTGGTATGTTGTGATTTATTGGAAGGAAGAAAAGTTTGGCTAATAAAGATGTTTGTTTTTTTTAATTTGAAACCCAATTCCTCACTTGCACCTTCTGCTAAATTCAGACTTTCTATTCCTAATTTAAACAGTGAAATAATACAGAGATTGTTGCTTTAGGGATTTTAAAGTGGGATGCAGTTAGGATCATTGTTGGACAGAAGGAGTCCATTCTGTCCATTACTCTGTCCAATTTTAAAATTGGGCATGATCCACATTGAGAGACTTTAAACTCTGGAGAAATTTGGTCTTGCAGTATAACAGCTGAAGTCCACCTAGTGAAGTGTAACTAAGCTGCGTGAATCTGAAAGATGAAGGAAAACACTTGTTGACCATGGTAATAGCAAGGAGATGAAAATAAAATACAATTAGAGGAGAAAGCAGTTGTGAACTCTTCCAACTTTTTCAGCTGGGCCGGACTAATAATCCCCTGTCACTACTTTACACAGTCTTTAATGTTGGAGAATACCGTCGAGAGGCTGTAAAATGGTACCGTTCTTATGACTTCTTCCGGCATGACAATGAAGATGCAATGAAGATTAGAAAGTGAGTGGATTGATGTATACCTTAATGCATAACCTGCGATATGAGTGTGTAATAGCATTTCTGATTTTTCTCACTCTAATGTATCTGAGAAAGTCTATGCTTTCTGTGCACACCAGTTGGTTTTAGATGTTGGAAAGCTGTGGAAAAATAGAGGGCTACTCCCAATAATTGTCTGCTCAAGGAATACTTTTTGGCTGGATTCACACCACCAAGGAACTAACTATGGGCACCATATGGTTTTTTTTTTTTTTTGGGGGGGGGGTGGAGAGAATGCAGGGGGTAGTGGAGTTGGTAACTTCAAAAAGAAACTTCCTCATTTAAGAGTTAAAATGATATGGTCACAACTGATTCTGGGTAATGAAGGACTGGGGAGAAGAGAAGTGAAGCTGTAATCGTACAGTAGATGGCAAAGACAAAATCAAAGCCTGAGAAAAGTAGATGGATGAGCAAGACTGATGTGGAAGCACATTGTAGACTTGGCTAGCTATCCAAGTGATTTTTTTTTTTTTGAAATGTGGACTTTGTTATACTGAATCCATTGACTAAAATACTTGTTAATTATTTGCATTGTTCATGCAGTTTAACTTTCTGCCCACAATGGAGAGGGATATGGGGCACAGTCTGAGAATTGGGGCAAGATGCAATGTCAGGCAGTACCTCCACACACACACGCTGATAGATGTTTGGACCCCTTTCCACAATGCTGGAACAGTTTTTAATTTTAAATGTGAGATAAATATATATTTGCTCAACAATTTTTTTAAAGGATACAGGCTAAAGGCAAGTATATGGAGTTAGGCTTCACATCAGCCATGATGTCTTTGAACAGCACAGCAGACTCCAGGGGCTGAATGGCCTACTCCATTCCGATTGTGTTTTCATTGCCCACAACTGCGCTTTATTCCAAAGGTCAGTTGTTATTAAAAATAATCATTTTGTGTAACTTTGTAGTTGCAATGGTGTATTAAGCCATGTGGATATTTTGAAAGCACTTTCTATATTTTCCAGTTTAACAATACTGATTTAAGGAAAATATTTTGCACCAATATATTCCATTAACATTCCAAACCAAGATGTTGCACTGTGAGCAGTACTAGATGGGAAGGAAATATTGAAGAGTGCTGAGAACAATTTAATTTATTGGAGCTCCGAGTGTAACAAATTCAAGGCTATTTTAACTGTCAGTGTCTGGATTACAATGCAATGATGAATCCATTTCAGTTATTATGCTAAACCTCTCTACCTGACTGTTTCCTTTCTTGCTGTCTCCAGGCAGTGTGCATTAGCGGCCTTAAGAGATGCAAAATCCTACCTTACTGAGGATGGTGGTCAGATTGCAGTAAGTACCCTCCCCATGACTGTCAGACTAAGCAACATACTTTTTATAGTGGAATAATCTCTGCCAAGGTTTCCCACAGACCCGAGGGAGCTGTTTCCCATCACTGGACTTGGTTTTTCAGTCAGTATCTGGGTCAGAGTTTGGATTTTCTTTTAAAAACAACAGTGCTTGACTTCATGACCCAGTGAAGAATAGCAATGCTAGAGCTATGCAGTTATTTTCCTCCTCTGTTCTTCTTGAACAAAGTGCCTAGGTTTAAAATTGAAAGAGTTGGGCATTCCTTTGGCTCCGAGTATAACCATTATTTTGAGTCCTGTAGTAGTTAACATTACCTTGACAGAACAACATTTTAGTCCATGTGTTGTACAAGTTGTAATTCTTAGTTTCATGATTCAATATTTTGTAACTGTTTATAATGAAGTCTCATATACTTGTGCTAAATTTTCTGGTATACTGTGTACTAATCATTGAAACTGAAATAGAATAGACCTTTCTAAACACCATTGTGATGAAAGCATTTGTCTTCCATTTACAGTTGAGTTAATTGAGAATGCTGTTGCTTTGAGCAAATACTTGAGCATAATGTAAGTTGCTGACCCTTGTGACCAGAGCTCCTGTTATTTTATTTTAAGGTTTTTGATGCTACAAATACCACAAGAGAAAGGAGAGAGATGATCCTAAACTTTGCCAAAGAACATGAATGGAAGGTCAGTATAGTTTAAAGACCATTCCAAGTAGCTGGCCTGTTACTAGATTCTTCTCAACCAGAACCACCTCAATTGTTTCACGTCTTGTCTTTAAACAGAGGGTAGCATAATGGTTTATGCTTAGCGATGGTGTTCCCCCATAACTTTGGACCTTGAGCAGTTCAACTCTTTTTTTTTTTCCCTTTAATTTTGTTCTGAGGATATGTACTGCACATTCGAGTGCTATGATTGTGTGGAGTGCAAATAAATCTGATTCTGAATGGGGCTCCCATTTCCTGCAGTAGCATCTATATTTTCCTTTCCTTACCAATATGTGAAAGTCAGTCAGTATTCTGAACACACCATTCCCTTGAGTCTCTTCAGTGGTGGATTGAAATTTTCATTTCCCACCACAACTCTGTATGCAGCAGAGAATTTGTGGTGTTGATAGTAGCCATAATGTGGAGGTGACAATGTCAGAAGTCACATGGCACCAGGTTATAGTCCAACAGGCTTAGTTGAAATCACAAGCTTCCGGAGCGCTGCCCCTTCATCCGGTGAAGGACTTGACCTGATGCAGGGAGCAACACTCCGAAAGCTTGTGATTTCAAATAACCCTATTGGACTATAACCTGGTGCTATGTGACTTCTGACATTGAGAACTTGTCAGCAGGCTTCAGAATTGGAAGCTTTTCCCCCTTTTTTTTTTGTTTTTATTTTTCTTTTTGAAGCAATATTCATATTCTCTCTCTCTCTCGCGCTCGCTCTCGCTCTAGCTCTCTCGTGTGAAATTATTAAAAATGCTGTCTTTCCTTCACAGGTATTTTTCGTGGAATCTGTTTGTGATGATCCAAGTGTGGTGGCTGCAAACATTATGGTAAGTGGGAGAATTATTGTGTTTGTTCCAATTGCAATTCATCAAATTTTTGGGTGTCCTTTTTTGAGAAGATTAATTAATCAGTAAGACTGATGGTGTTTCATGATACACAGGATGTGAAAGTGTCGAGTCCAGATTATATGGATTGTAACAGAACAGATGCAATGGAAGACTTCCTGAAGAGAATTGAATGCTATAAAGCAACATACCAGCCCTTGGACCCAGATCATTATGACAAGTAAATTGCTATTTTTCTTTTTGTTATTGGGATATCAATACAATGTCTGTGCTTGCAACTTTGACTGTTATACAATGCTACCAAATACAGGTAGTTCTCCTATAATGCTGTAGTTGCATTCCAGTGAAACCTTGCTTAATAGAAAATTGCTGAATAGATATAATGGGGCCTATGGGATGAGTGGGGATTGGGGCAGACCAGCCAAAAATATCACACTCTCTCTCTCTCACCTCGCTCAAAAATCGCCCAAAAGTCTAATGCAAAGTATAACACAGCCTGAATGAAAGTTGAAATCATACTTATTAACTAAACAAAAGTAAATTTAACACAGTACGTTTTAAAACAAATGTAAGGAAGCTGCTCTCTGTATAGTATCTCTCACAGCTGCTCTGTTGGCAGCTGACATCGTGTATATGCAGAATGGCATGGAGATTTCGGTGTGGATATCGGCGCGTGCACAGAATGAACCACGTGAACCGATCCCTGCTGGAATCGCGCTATTGCCAACAGAGGTAAGTGTTCCCCGGTTCTTCAGCAACATTGCCAAATCGTGCTGCCGAAGTGCACTTTATATGAGAACTACCTGTACCATAATTATTGGAGTGGGAATGATGCTCAATCATTTGACACAGCCTGACTGTACTCTGTCTTGAAGATTGCATGCTGAAAGTTGTGTTGTTTTTTTTGGTATGAAGAAATGGGCTTAAGGCTTGATGCAGACTTGTAGAAAACGTGCCTTTTGGCAGTCTGGATAAATGCAAGAATGATGTTCCCAGTGACCCTGGAGTGTAGAACCAGAGGGTCACAGTCTAAGGATAAGGGATAGACTGTTTAGGACTGAAATTAGGAGAAATTTCTTTACGCAGTGGTGAGCTTGTGGGAATTTTTAACAACAAAGCAGTTGAGGCCAAAATCTTGAATATTTTCAAGACGCAGTTAGATGTAGTTCCTTTTGGTCTGAAGGGATCAAAGGATATATAGAGAAAGGTGGGATCAGGGGCCTGGGTTGGATGGTCAGCCATAAGCCTAATGAATGACCAAGCAAGCTGCTAATTTCTATGTTGCTATATCATGTGGAAGTGATGGGTGCAGGTACAATTACGACATTTGAAAATGTACATGAATAGGAAAGGTTTTGGAGGGATAACTCGTCAAGCAGGTGGGACGAGTTTAGTTGGGATTATATTCGGCATGGACTGGTTGGACCAAAGGATTTGTTTCCGTGCCGTATGACTCTGACTATATATCGTGTTGCTCTCACTGTTTCTCTTGTGCTACCCATTCAGTCCTTAACTAATGGGATCAGGTCAAACTTTGTCTATTATCCTATTTTGCAAAGGTTCTGAAAGACATTTTTATTGTAATTGAGGTCCTTGGGTGTCCCTTCTAACAATACACATGACATTTATGGTGCTGCTTCTGTAGAGTTGTGATCAAAGTAATGTTGCTGGGTTATTGTGAAGAGCATTAAAATTGTACTGAACATCTGTACTAACTATTTCCACTTCTTTTTGTTTAGGGATCTGTCATTCATCAAAGTGATTAACGTAGGCCGGAGATTCCTTGTGAACCGGGTCCAAGATCACATCCAGAGCAAAATAGTTTATTACCTGATGAATATTCATATCCAGCCTCGGACAATCTACTTGTGTCGCCATGGGGAAAGTGAATACAATATCCAAGGCCGGATTGGTGGGGACTCTGGCCTCTCATACAGAGGAAAGAAGGTACCTATTAACACTGGCAACGTTTTTGTGAATTAAAAATAGCCAATGAAGCACAGGGCTATTAAAAGGCCTTTCAATCTCTGACTTGTGAGCACATGCATTTGTGAATACAATCTCATTTGGAGTGTAGTTTTAAAGAGCTGACATACAAACACTGTTTGTTTACGAATGGTTCCTTAATGTTGTACTGCATTGTGTTCCAACTTGGAAATGGGCTCCAGGAAGGTATCTGTTTGGACTGTCTGAATGCAGATATAGCCTAGATTAGAGTGGTGATGGGAAAGCGCAGCAGGTCAGGCAGCATTCGAAGAGCAGGAAAAATTGATGTTTCGGGCAAAAGCCCTTCATCAGAGCTTTTCCTGATGAAGGGCTTTTGCCCGAAATGTCTTTTTTTTTTCCTTCTCCTTGGATGCTGCCTAACCTGCTGTGCTTTTCCAGCACCACTCGAATCTAGGCTCTGATCTCCAGCATCTGCAGTCCTCACTTCCGCCTGAATGTGGAATTAGGTTTCTAACATTTTGACCCCTTGTTCTGGGTCTGTCATTCAGTTCTATTCTGACTGATCTGAGACCTAACTCCCATATTCCCACCTTTTTTGCTCCAATGACCTTTTAGTTTACTTAGTGTGGGAACAGGTCCTTTGGCCCAACAAGTCCAGGCAATTTAGCATGGCCAATTCACCTAACCTGCACGTCTTTGGACTAGGGGAGGAAACCCGCGCAGGCACTGGGAGAACGTGCAAACTCCACACAGACAGTTGCCTGAGGCGGGGCATTGAACCCAGGTCTCTGGCGCTGTGAGGCAGCAGTGCTAACCACCGTGCCGTTAAATAAACAAAACCGGTCATCTCCGTTATAAATTAAGCATTTGATCTTATGTTGATCGCAATTTAAGAAAGAGTTCCCAACTCTTATTCCTGAAGAAACTCGGCAAGTCTGGCAGCATCAGTGGAGAGAGAAAGCAGAGTTAATGTTTCGCGTCTTCTTTAGTTCTTTAGTTCTGATGGAGCCTTGCCAGACTCAGACCTGCTGAGTTTCTCCAACAATTTCTGTTTTTGTTTAAGATCTTCAGCATCTGCTGTTCTTTGTTTTATTTCAGCAAAAATAGTTTCCTAACCCTAAAATGTTCCCCATAAACATTAATCATGTTTGATCAAATCTCCCCTTTTTTTTTTTAACTAAATTCCAGGGGAGTACTGCTGCAGTTTGTGTACTATTTAAGCTAGTGGTATTCCTCCTTTTGAACATAAAAAACACAAGATTGCTAACTTGGTGTTTTTAGCAATTACTTTATTCACTGCTTTGCCTGGTTCACCTCCCAACTCATTTGACATCTACATGCAGCCTCACAGCACCAGGGACCTGGGTTCGATTCCAGCCTTTGACGACTGTGCAAACTCCACCCAGACAGACACATTCTCTCCGTGTCTGCGTGGGTCCTCCAGGTGCTCTGGTTTTCTCCCACAGTCCAGAGATGTTCCGGTCCAGTAGATTGGCCATGCTAAATTGCAGGTAGTGTTAGGTGCATTAATCAGAGGGAAACGGCTCCGGGTGGGTTACTCCTTCAGAGGGTTGTGTGGACTTGTTGGGCTGAAGGGCCTGTTTCCATACTGTAGGGAATTGAATCTAATCTACGAATACATGTAATAGCCAATGTGATCTGCTGAGTCACTTCTCTCCCGGTAATGTCAATGATTTTTCTTCTCTAGTTCAAAACCAAGTTCAAATTTTGTCCTTGTTTTGTTTGACTATATGCAATTGTGGCACTGTGGTAGTGTCCCTACCTCTGGCCCAGGTTGAAGTCCCACATACCCCAGAAATTTGTAATAATCCTCAAACTTTTTAGGATTTTAGAATAATAACTATTTTAGTGCTAAGTTTTTGAGTTGGTACAGTTAGCATTCATGAAAGTGCTGAAATAAGTTAATGGGGGTGGCTGGTTTACACTGTTTGGGGATTAGCTAGCCCTGACTGCTGTCTTCAGGATCAGATGGTGCCTCTTTCTGCCTCCTTTCTTCAAATAAATGGTCGAACTATATTTGCAAGTGTTCAGGTCTGGTCACCTTAGTTAATTAAAGACATAACCCTCTCGAGTGCAAAGGAGATTTTACTGGAATGATATCTAGAAGAAGGATTTTAGATACAAGGAATGGTTAGAGGAATTGGGTTAGGAGCAGTAGATTTAAGAAGGGGCATGTATTGAGGTGTTTAAAATTTTTTGAACAAATTTTGACAGGGTAAATAAGGAAATTCATTTTCCACTAGTTAGCTCTCTCGCTGACCATCTTGAAATTGTGAACCCTAGTTACTGTCGTGCTAGGAGCGAGATGAGGAGAAACTTCTTAACTCCAAATATTAGGATTTGGAATGTGCTATCTGGGAACATGTAGGTTGATTTCCATAGGTTTCAAGAGAGCTTGATTTATATATTTGATAGTGGTGAATTGGAGGGGTATGGAAATAGGGCTGGAGAGTGGGACCAGCTGGGTAGCTTTTTTGAGAACTGTTACAGGCGCAATGGGTCAAATGGCCTGCTCTGCTATAAATACTATGACATGAGAGCATTTGAAAAAGAAATGCTCTTTCCTTCCTTGACAGTTTTTTTTTTATTTGTGCTTAATTTTTTTTTTCAGTTTTCCTCTGCACTCAGCACCTTTCTGGAGGAACAGAATCTTAAGGATCTGAAAGTATGGACCAGCCAACTGAAACGAACCATCCAAACAGCTGAGGTTTTGGGAGGTCGATATGAGCAATGGAAGGCTCTGAATGAAATTGATGCTGTAAGGTTTTTTTTTAATTACTGATTTTTAAACAGTATTTCAGTGTTTGTGCCCAGGCTGCCACCTATTGCTCTACTGTCTGTAAATGAACGGAGAACTCTATGTACAGTTAGCAAACAGACCATTCAACCTATTCTTGCACTTCGTTTAGCTGCTGCTGCCCTCTTCAAGGGTTGCCGCCTAACTTTTTTAGAAGGGTGTTATCATGGGTACCAACCAGTGAACTTCCTGCCACAGTATCCTTCCCTGAGTATTGGGCATCAATTGAGATAAAGTTGGAATACTCCCAGAAGAGGCTTTCTCATTGGGGAGGGGATTAGTGGTGATTTTGACCTGAGGGTCACCATGCCCTGAGTGAGGGAGTACGGTAGATGGGATGAGACCTTGGTCTCTTGCTGTCACAATCCAGCCACCAACTCCATTCTCCCCATCCCCTGAGCATCGAGTAATACATTGTACCTACTGCTCAAGGAATACTACTGCTTCTGTGCTCTCGCTCCCAGTGTAATCGATGCCAAATCTATATATTAGAGCATGATCCATTTCAAACAATCCAAGGAGAAATGATTAATAAATTATTTGGGCAAAACTGAATCGTTTCCTTGTTTGTAATGACGTGGACGAGAACATTGATTTTTGATTTATTCTGGCAAGCTTGGTTTTATAGGCTTCTCATGGGTTAATTCCAGATCCATTTTGTATTCGATTTTTTTTTTTTAATCTACTCATGGGACTAGTGTATTGGCTAAGCAGCACCTCTTTGTTGCCCGTCCCTAGTTGCCCCTAGAAGTTGAGGGTGAGCTGCCTCCTTGAACCGCTGCAGTACACATGCTGCAGGTTGACCCACAATGCCCTTGGGAAGGAAATTCCAGGATTTTGACCCAGTGACGCTGAAGGGACGGTGATATATTATCAAATCAGGATTGTGAGTTGCTTAGAGGGCATCTTGTAGTGGTGGCGCTCCCATGTATCAGCTGCTTTCATCATTTTGGAAGACACCAAACTCTTGGCTCTGTTTCGGGAACGGATGAAGTCCGTTTCAAAGTCTGTTTCAAAAACTGGCTTTATGATCCTTCTTTTTGAAGGGTGTAATTTCCATAGCGACATCCAGGATGTATGTTTCCTTCATTCTCAACAACGAGTAAGTGAATTTTGAAAGCTAGAATTCCTGAGAAACATTTTGGATATCCTCCGATTGCAAATGGTGCTATATAATGGAAGTTTCTTTTTTTTTAAAAAAGCTTTTTTTGGAAGGTAACCAGTGATAACTTTTTTTTTTCCCTTTTTTTCAAACTTGCGTATTGACCTATAGTCCTCCATGTTGCATCTGCTGTTTGGGGTAAGTTATGAAATGTTTTAAGTGACATTTTGTTTATTGCAGGGTGTATGTGAGGACCTAACCTATGAAGAAATCAAGGAACAGCATCCTGAGGAATATGCATTACGTGAACAGGACAAATATTATTACCGCTACCCAACCGGTGAGGTAGGTAGCAGCTTGTAGTATTGACTGAGCACGATTGCTTCGCTTTGGGAAGGAAACACTTTGAAGCTTAATCCATTTAACAAAGTGAAGACACCAAACTCTTGGCTCTATTTCGGGAACGGATGAAGTCCGTTTCAAAGTCTGTTTCAAAAACTGGCTTTATGATCCTTCTTTTTGAAGGGTGTAATTTCCATAGCGACATCCAGGATGTATACCAGACTGTACTCCTCTTGTACAGATGCCGCTGGTGATAATCCAAAACAATACTTAACCCCTCCCCTTTGATTCTGTAATCCTGTTGGATTTACCTCCTGAAAAGTGTTACTTTTGAAATTGTAAATTAAATGGTGGTTTTTGTTTTTTTTTGTTTTAGTCTTACCAAGACTTGGTGCAGCGTTTAGAACCAGTCATCATGGAGCTGGAGAGACAGGGAAATGTATTGGTCATATGTCACCAGGCTGTCATGCGTTGTCTCCTTGCTTATTTTCTAGATAAAAGTGCAGGTACGTGTATTGAAGAACACTTTTTTTTTGTTGTATCCAATTTTTGTTCTATTCAATAGACCAGTGACCAGCTTTCTCTTGCTGATGAAACAGCAAGTCTAGATGATTTCAGTGTCATATAATCAGCAGTAGTGCAATGTGGTTGGACTCAGCTGTGTATCAGTCATGCATCATATTAAATGTTGAACCTAACAAGGAGATGAAGTGTAATATGATGACTAATGGTATTGGGTTGTTTCTGTTTTTGTAGACGAGCTGCCCTACCTAAAGTGTCCTCTTCACACTGTATTAAAATTGACTCCATTTGCTTATGGTGAGTTTGGTTTTCTTTTGCATGTTATTTGGTTTGATTTTACATTCAAATGGATGATGAGCTTAATTTTCTTTCTTTTTACATTCAATTAGGCTGCAAGGTTGAGTCTATCTTTTTAAATGTGGAAGCAGTAAACACACACAGAGATCGACCAGAGGTGAGTATTTGGTTTCTCTCACGTACAATACAGTTTGTTTTCCCTTTTTAAAGCAGTTGCTGCATCATTGTTTTTAAGCAAATTGTCTGAGGCAGCAGAGAATGTTATGGGGCAGGAACTGAGTGAAAACTTAAACCGGGGTCACATCAAGTAGGGCAAATATCTGCACAAAGGAGCTGGGGATGTCTTGATCTTTTAACTGAAGAGCGAATCCAGCCAAGCGCTGAGCTTGCTGCAGTGCCTCAGTTGATTCCTCGCAGCTGGCTTGCATTAATTTGCAAGCCTATTTTGAATTGCTTTACCAATGTCATGGGTTCAAGAGTTCCTTTTTATGAGGAAGGAGAGTCTGATGATTTCCAGTCGTCATATTTTGCAATGAAGGGTAACCTAAGGCTGTGCTTTCCTCATCTCCAGATTGTATAAGGGCTATTTTGGAAATTGGTATTTTGTCACCAATGAAGGCATTGGATTCCACCCCCTCACACCTGACCCCTCTCTCTCCTTTTTCTGAAGTGTTTTTGCTGTTGATTGATTTGGGTCAGTGTTTTGTGGCAGGGCCAGCTTATGGTGTTGCTAGATGACCATATACCATGAAGTGAATGGGAAAGATCAGTGTGTTCCCTGACTGGTCAGCTTGCTCTGCATTGCATATCAGAAGGATTGAATGTGTAACTTGTTAGGTTGTGCTGTCGATCTATGCATTCTCTGCTTTGCTGCAGGATAGTCTAACTGGCCACCTGTTCCCTTCAGAGGAGAGCACACTCAATTCTGCTGATTTTTTTTTTTGACTAAGTTGATGTCAAAAAGCTTTGTGTCCTATTTTAGCTTGAGACTTGCCTACCCTGTCTTTCCACCGTCTGAGTTTTTAGTGTCTTTTCAGTTTGTTTTTCGAAGAAGGGCAGACTGTTGATATCTGAGAATTGTTCAGTTCTGCAATTTTTGGATTGCTGAAGAAATGTGCTCACTCTCTGGTAGTGTCCCTCCTGAGCTGACTGCTGGGAAGTGTGCAAAAGAGAAAATGTCAAAGGGATTTTTGAACAGTCTTAATTGTGGTATAAAGCACCAAATCCTTTAATGACCTAAACTACAGCTGTCTTGACTTGCCTATTTGTGGTTATTTACTTTTTGTCTGAGACCGTGCTGTTTTGTTCTCCTCTGTCTAATATAAAATAAAATGGAAATGCTTCTGTCCTGGGAGTCGATGCATAATCACTGACTTAAATTTAGCTGCCTTCCCCAGTGCAGTTGGGAATGGACTCTAACTCTCGGCCTGCCATCAATGAACCAATAATAAATGGTTCACTGGAGTTAACTGTTTGGCTGATTTGGGTGTTGCAGCAGGATCAAGGGACAACTAATTGTATTAACAATAGGACCTGAACTGTCATGGACCATTCAGTACACCTCTCCAGGAATCTCCAAAGCATGGCATTCATTGAATGACATGCTCTTATGTGAGTCAGCATTACACCTACATACACCCACCCATAACTTCCAGATGAATTACAGAAATATGCTGCTACATTTGTCATCATTAGAGATGAAACAGAGTAAGTCCTATATGGAGGAGGTTCAGTCTCTCCTCTTGCTTATTTATCTCTGTGCTGGCTTTAAACATCTTGGGCAACAGCCATGGATGTGCCCTTCTACTGATCATCCAGAGAGGCTCTTGTATTCATGCATTGATTATTCATTTAATGACTTGATCCCACTAATGATTTAGGGAATATACTTTGCCCTATAACCTGGGGGTGGTATATCCGAGTTGCCACATTACAACATTTTTGAGTTTGTTAATTTAAACTGGGTGACTTCAGCCCCACTGGGAGGTGTGCGCACATATCTTTTCAGGAGGACAGTGATCAACTCCTGAGATTTCTTCCTATTTTAGTCATCTATGAACTTCCATACGAATACAGGTATGGATGAAACAAAAGTCACAATCTGTTAATAGGGGCATGGAGTACATCACCTTGCTCTTGTACAAGACACTTGTTAGACTCCCCAGAAGTACTATGTACAGTTGTGGGGTCCACGTTACATGAAAGAGATGAATGCATTGGACAGAACGTAGAAGTGATTCTCAAGAATGGTTTCAGGATTGAGACATCAATTATGGGGAGGTTTATTTGAGACTCTTTATTTTCCTAGAGAGAAGGTGGCTGTAAGCAGATTTGATAAGTTTTCAAAATCCTGAGTGGGCTAGAGTAGATAGGGAGATGCTGGTCACACTTGTGCAAGGAACAAAGTAGAGGGTGTAGACATCTCTTAAAGAAACCAGGATAATGTGAGGGGAGGGGGAAAGCTTTTTTTTTCCCCTCAGAGTGGCTCAGGTCGAGAATGCACTCTTTGGGAATGTGATGGAGGCAGGTTCAATTGGGGCATTGGATGGTTATTTAGATAGAAATAGTGTGCAAGGATGTGGGGAAAAGACAGGGGATTGACACTTGGTAATGATGCTCTGGTTGAAGAGCCAGTGCAGGTAGTGTGGAGCCAATCACTTCCTGCCCATTACAATTGTGATCTGACAGAATTCTAACTCAATTGCTATTATATTTGAGGGGAAAAAATGGATTTTGGGAGAAAGAGTCCATTAAACTTTGCATTTTGATTTTCTTTGACATTTGTATGTTATTCATTGGCTATAAACTCTGCCACACTTCAGTTTAGAAGACATATTGTCCCTTTAGAGCAGCCTTTAGCTGTTCGTTCAGTCTGCTGTTTTAAATTCTTGTTCAGCAGAAACATTGGTACTGCACTGAGTGATATTTCTCACCTTTTTTATTCTTAGCACTGTATCACTGGGAAGTTGTTTTACAGCGAGTTTTTGTGAGCACGTGTTTCTAGACACTGGGCAATTTATACAGCTCTCTTTCAGAGCAGGAGATTTACTAGGCTGCCTCTGCTAAAACCAGCTTCACTTTTAATTTCTGTCGCAGGAACTGAAGTCTGAGGATTGCTTTAGAAATGTTTTGTAAACTGCTGTCCCTGATCTGTCGACTTAGTAACAAGATTGGGCTCCTGAGAGTGTGATAGCTCTTGTCCAAATATGAAGTTTCTAGATAGAATAATGCTCAAGATTCTATCACCAAATTATTGAACCATTTTAATTTGGGGCTCATTTTAAAGTTTTACCCACTTGTAATGGGTGGGAATGAATGTGGGCAGGTTTCACTAAGTACAACACACACAGTGTGTAGTCATGTGACCTTGATCTGACTTTACTACTTTCTCCTTCTGCTCTGCCTTGGTCAGACAGAATGTATAGACTTGAAGTGATTTTATTGAAATTTTTGGAATGCTCCTATTGTAATTTAGCTTTCTTTTCTTTTTCTTTACGTTTTTTGTTTCTCCCCATTCACTTTGACCAGGACATTGGTAAGAAGGGATCTAACCCACTCATGCGTCGCAATAGTGTTACCCCTCTGGCAAGCCCAGAACCCAACAAAAAGCCGAGGATTGAAGGCCTAGATGACCACGTGGCCTCCTCTTCCTCTGCCATGCCCGTCTGCCTGGCTTCTGAAGTGTCCACACCCCTGCCTGGACAAGTTAGTTGAATATTCTGTACCATTATGGCTGTCTCTGCTGCTGCTTTTTCTTTTATTTTGCTGATCATCTGCAGATTGAATATACCTTCGGCATAAAACATTTTAGCTCTGTGCTCCATAATAATATTACTAATCGCTGACCTAAAATTCAGCTGTATGTGAAAATAGCTGTGCTACTTCGTTGCTTTTGTGAATAAGTGTTGAATTGAAATAGCTGTGCAATTTTTCATTTTGGGTTTGTGCTGGTTCAGTCTGCTTGCTTTTTAGATATAGCTGAAGTGTTTTGGCTTTGCTGTACGTTCCTAAGAATACAAAACGAGACTATTTCTCTGTGAACTCCTATTTATGAAGATATAGAACTTTTAAATTAGTTATGTTAATGTAATTAACCATCTCTTTAATTGTAGAATGTACACTAACAGCTGTCTTTAGTTTTTAAAAAGCTGCTTTTTTTTATGAAGAATGTACTCCCAGTTGCTTTGGAAAATGCCACACATTAAGGTTATCCGTTTTCAATAGCAATCTGCCCTTGCTTAATTCTGACTTTATTTAATTCTATATTATAATAAAAATAATGCAATTTTGATGCGAATGAGGACTTTGGTAGAATTTCCAGTTGAATTATGATATTTTGAATGGGCTGGTGTCTCTGTTGTGTTGATCTAATCCATGTTTATCTCACAATAGTATCAAATTTTCCTTCTGTTCAGCTGGGGTATCTGGGAGACCAGACAGAGTTTTTGGGAAAAAAAAAAAAATTCACACTTGGTGAACTAACTTAAATTTTGAATGAAGATCAAATCCAGAATTAAAAGCTAGCTTCAGTAACCAAACCATAAAACCATCGTTTGTCATTTTTAAAGCTCATCTGGTTCATCAATTTCCCTTTTTCTCTTGGGTGGAGGTGGAGGAAATCTGCCATCCTAGCACAGCCTGGCCTACATGTGGCTCCAACCACCCAGCTAATGGTCCTCCACAATGGCCTGAAAGCTCCTTAGTTCAAAGTCAACTGGAGATGGGTAAGAGATGTTACCCTTGCCAGTGATGCCCTCATCCTGTGAGAGAATAGAGGGGGAAATAAAACTAATAGATATTGTAATGATAAACACCAAGAATTTTTATCATTACTCCAAATGTGATGTTGACTTAATTCATTTCAATAAGTGGATGCTTAAACTCGATTGACTGCACTAAGGACATTCTTTGTTAAAGCTCCAACGTTTGTCTGTTTCATTCAAAGTTTCCCTTTTTTCTTTTAATTAACCAGGTTTCCGTCAGAGTTTGATAGCCAAGGGGTTGAGGGGGTGTTGGGGGATAACTTGTGATTTGGTAGAATTAGTGTAGAGTTAAATAGATCTGGTTTCATTCCAAAGGAGGCAGGTTCTGAATCCTCCAGTTCAAATGGATGGTGGAGGCAGAAAGTGATTTTACTCATTTGAAAAAAACAAAATTTTATGATGTGCTGTAACCTACAACGAGATCATCAGCACTGTGGGGGACCCTATGCCCTGAACTGCAGTAATTTCTTAAAGACCACCACCATCTGGGCAATTGTGGATAGTTAACTTGGGCTGACCAAAGTTACTGATGCTTCTGTTCCATGAATGAACTTTTTAAAACCTAAAAATCTAGCATGTGGGATTAGACCAGGTAATGCAGTTTGGACCAGTACATACGATGGGCTGAATGGACTCCTGGTTTGAGTATGACCCTGCATGGAGGGAGCAGGAAAGAAGACCACTTTGTGCCCTCCAGTAGCTATTTTCCCTGTAGTTTGTGAAATGCAGTTGCTACCTGACTCTAATAGCCACTGGAGGGTTGTACAGAGATATGGAGTCCTTTCACATTCCAGGGATCTGTATTCAAATAGAACAAAACCCTGGATGTTGGGGATCTGAAAGACACCAAAGCAGGAATTGCTGGAGATACTGAACAGTTCTGGCAACATCTGTGGAGAGAAAAATGTTTTGCATTGAGTTCAGTGGGCCACCTTCAGAATTGGGCTTACTCTTAACACAGTTGCTGCCAGATCTATATTTGTATCTGATTCTGATATGATTAGTGCTCTCCCATATTTAATTTGGATTGGTTTTACAGTGCCCTATTGGTCTGGGCCTACAATATAAAATTGTTCCCAAGTCACCAATGAAGTGCGGTGTAACCAGATTCTCCATATCTTTGAGCCAATGCTTTGGGGACTTGAACAGCAGGGATGTTAGCTCTTTGCTCGAGGTAAAGTTTTGAATTTGTTCAGCAGCTACTCATAAAATTGTCAAAGTTGTGGGGAAATTTGCTTAATTCCTCACTTCTACTGCACAGTAGAACCATTTTGCACTCCCAGTTCTGACGTCCAGCTCTTATTTTTGTGTGAGCTACCAAATCTTTAATATCTACATCCTAGTTTGAATTGAGCAAAACTGTGGGGAACCTGAAATGCCTGTGTGGAATACTCAGCAGATCAGGCAGCGTCTGTCAAATAAATCTTACTTTGCGTCAACTATTCGGCAGGATTGTGGAGTAATTTCCTGCACCTAATTTCTATCTTTAACAAGTAGGAGTAGGCTACTCAAGCCTGCTGTGGTATTCAATCAGATACTGTACTGGCTGGTCCTGCATCACAATAGTATATTCTGACTTTCTCCTCATACTCCTTGATGCCTTTTAAAAATCTAAAGAGATATCCATTTGTTTCTTTTTGAATCTATTCAGTGACTTGGCTTCCACAGCATTCTGCTGTCGAGAACTCCACAGATTCATTACCCTCCAGAGTGAAGAGTTTTTTTTTTTCCTGATCTCCGAGCCTAAATGGCTTACCCCCATATCCTGAGTTTGTCCCCTGATTCTAGAGTCCCCACCCAGGGGAAATATGCTCCCTGCATCTAGTCTGTCCAGCATTGTGAGCATTTTGTTTCAATCTGATCCTCCTCCTAACATTTCAGTACTACCCCTACACCTGTCCAAAACTAAATCCCCTTCAGCCTTCCATAAGTCAAGTGATTATAAACCCAGTTGAACCAATCTCTCCTAGGACAGTTGTATGGTAGATCTCTGAAAACAGTGTAGTGAATCTCTATGGCAAGGATATCCTTCCTTGGTTAGGGAAGCAATAATGGTGCACACCACTTAAGGTGTGGTCTCAAAGGCCCTGTATAATTGCAGTAAGACATTCCTATTTCTAAACTCCAATCTATATGCACACTCCTGCCTAACACCATCTGAAGTGTCTTTTGTTCTCCTCTTGCTCCTGTTTGCACCAACCCTGCCTGCCTCTGTACTTGTTCAAAACCTGTTACATCTGTAACTTCTGTAATCCCAGTCCCAATGATCATTTGTTGACCTGAAACGTTAACTCTGATTTCTGTCTTCACAGATGCTGCCTGACCTGCTCAGTGTTCATACCATTTTTGACTTTAGTGGTTTAGACATGTTAAAAGTCTGCACTTAAAAAGACATCTTTGAATAGTGAAAAGGTGTCCTCAATAATAGTATGTGAACTCATGGCTGTCAGTTTGTCTGGGCTATTTATGTTTCTGTGACTTCCCATTTTTTGTTTTGAAGTAAGTTTTTTTTTTAATAAGTATCCCATATACTTGTTAACTAGCTTTGATCAAGAGAAAGATGCGTTTGATTTTTTTTATCTTGAAAGTCTTTGGCTAAGTCTGTGCTGAATTTATGAAGTGGTTTGTGTTCTCTACAATTTTTTTTGTTTCTTTTCATAATTCTTTCTTTCACTCTTCAGTCTTTACTAGGCAAGGCTTACCTGTAAGTATTTTCTCTTTTATCTGTCTTGACTTTTCAAGTGGCAGTTTATTAGTGTTAGTCCTGACAAATTAAAAGATTTGGCTTTGGATCAATCTACAAGCTTTTGTCTTGGAATTGAACTGGAACTAACAAACCCAATTGGAGATGGAAAGCAACTTTTTGGCTAATTTTGTGTGTGAAGTTTACTTTGGATTGATGTACCCATCTAGATGTCTTTTTAAACGTTGTAATTATACCAGCCTCCACCACTTCCTCTGGCAGCTCATTCCATACACGCACCACCATCTCTGTGAAAATGTTGTCCCTTGGATCCCTTTTAAATCTTTCTCCACTCACCTTAAACCTATGCCCTCCTAGTTTTGGACTCCACCCCAGGGAAAATACCTGTCTATTTATCCTATCCATGCCCCTCATGACTTTATAAACCTCTATAATGTCAGCCTTCCATCTCCGATGCTCCAGGGAAAACAGCCCCAGCCTGTTCAGCCTCTCCCTATAGCTCAAACCCTCTATCCCTGGCAACATCCTTGTAAATCTTTTCTGAACCCTTTCAAATTTAATGACATTCTTCCGCTAGACCAGAGACCAGAATTGTACACCGTATTCCAAAAGTGGCTGAACCAATATCCTGTCTTCTACCTTCAAGCCACTTCTGTATGGACAAAGCTAGTTCTCCCTCCATGCAGTGTGATCTAACCTTGCTAAAATAGGTGGTAGAAGTATTGAAAAGAAGTTGAATGGAGCTCACTTAAGAATTTGACAACTCCTGTGTGCGTCATTTGATTTACTAATCAGCTCCAGGTTGTACTGTGCTTGAACATTTTTAAAAAATCTAAAACTGACCCATGGCCACCTCATTCTGATCTTGAGTGGCAGGGCATGGTGGTGAAGTGGACTGCTATTTCATGACTCGCTGCTTTGTACTAGTTAACATGTGTCGCCTTGTGTCCATCACACTGTTGTTGGATACTAATCACGACATTTATTTCTGGCCTCCTTCCAATTTTATTGCCTGGATTAAAGCATTTTTAAACAGGTTTGCAGACTAGCATTCTTCTACATCATAACTGGCCAATGTCTGAGGAGAATTTTGGTTTAGTGGTAATCTGCCTCTTCCCCAATATCCCCTCACACACACCATTTTATGTTCCAATCACCTGGTGTCCTCTTTAATGCCTCTCCTCCACATTTCCAGAAAGTGCATTCCGCAACTAAACTACTCGCTCAGCAAAATGTTTTTTTTTTCCCTCCAATCTTGTTTTCAAAGTTTGTCCCCTCGAGGTTTTCTCATGTAAGGTGACCAAGGACCAATGAACGTTTCTGTACTCTGTCCCATTTCCATGACTGCTTTCTGCTGTATTTCTTATGGTGACCAGTTTATTTCTGCCCCCATGCCCACCACCCAACAATGGCCTTTTTTTGTAGAAGAACTTTGATTGGAAAAATCGCCTCCATTTAAAAAAAAATCAGAACTTGCAATGACAGTAGTGAGAGGTGACCGATACAATTTTTTACAATGAGCGAATGTCTGTCTGGTTCATACTTTTCCAACTTTTTCACTTGGATTTCTTCTGAAATGGTTTGATCCTCCATTCAGGAGGGTAGACCAGAAGATGCATGTCCCCTTGATGGAGGGATCCATGACTAGGGGTAGAACGTTTAGAGGAGAGGTGAGGGAAAAACTTGCTCACCCAGAGGCTGGTGGGAAATCTTGATCTCTCTGTCTGTAAGGATCGGAGAGGCAGAAGCCCTCATCACATTGAAGCAATATTTAGATCAGCACTTTAGATGTCAAGGTACATCAGGCTATAGGCTAGGTGTTGGAAAATGGGATTAGAAAAAGGTAGGTTTTTTTATGACTGGTGCGGACTCAGTGGGCTGAAGGATCTTTGGCAGCTATTGATCTCTGACTATCTAAACCTGGGTGACCTTAAGGAGCCA
Organism: Chiloscyllium plagiosum; assembly: GCF_004010195.1. Classification (NCBI taxonomy): domain Eukaryota; kingdom Metazoa; phylum Chordata; class Chondrichthyes; order Orectolobiformes; family Hemiscylliidae; genus Chiloscyllium; species Chiloscyllium plagiosum. Next base: position 50,617,882 of record NC_057732.1, on the reverse strand, counting down.
AAGGGAGATGTCTTTTATAGCTCTCTTTCCTGCTTGGTTTTTTTTTTAAAGTCGTCACAAAAGACACTTTTTATCAATGCAAAACAAAGTTTGAATTTGACCTATTTTTCTAATCCATCTGTTCAGAGATGTTACTACACACATCTGGAACAGCTGGGACTTGACCTTGGACACCTCAGTCCAGGGGAACTGACACTATCACTGCACCACAAGTTTATGAATTGATGTGCACACTTTGCATAAAACAAAATTTTGTTTTGTTAACAGACCTTTGAGATGCAACAAATGTACTTCTTTCTCATTGGCTGATGCTTGCATCTGGTTCACTGTGTTCAGTCATCTTTCTCTCTCTCCATTTTCTCCCTTCTCAGACATACAGTTTTTCGTTATCTCAACATTTTATTCTTGTTAATCCTTCGAAGGTAACTGGCTAAATGCATGCTGGCTGTGCCCTTTGACCCTATAGAGATCCCATTAGTGGTTCTTGTGCAGGGGCTATTTAGAAATGAAATCTTTCACTGGTGGAAGATCTTTCATTTTTCCATCTAATGGATATAGGGGCACTTTGCTCTTTGAGAATTATGGGATGCCACCTTGATGCTACTGGTAAGACTGGTAGATGTGGGGGTTGCATGGGTTGGCTAGGGATGGCATAAGGAAAGGGTTTAGCGTGCAAACAAATACAGTTAAAATCGAACTTTCCTTGAAAACTACAGTGCCTTGCTGAACTCCTTGTCCAGATAAAGACTACATCCCTCATAATTTCGAAAAGTTTACGTCTACGGATGTGTAATTGAATGTATTAAGTCTTGAGTACAACTCTGTGCTACTGTGCGAAAATAAATAGTGACACAAGTGTATTCCATCACTATATCTTTTGTATTTATGTAGCAAAATGCTGCTCAATGATTTGATAAACAAAATTTGAGCCTGAGGCTCATGGAAGTATTGGGACCCATGGCCAGAAGCAAGGCCAAAGATTTTGAGGCATGTCTTAAGCTTCATCTCTTCCCTCCTCCCTAAGGAGAGAGCTCCAGAGTTTGGGGTCTAGGCATTTGAAAGTATGGCTACCAATGTTGGACTGAAGTAACATTGAGAATGGGCAAGAGGTCAAAGTTGGAGGGGTGAGACCTTGCAAGGATTTGAAAATGCGGGTGACTATTTTGATAACAAAACCATTGCGTAGGGGCAGTGTAGGTCAACAAACACAAGGGTGATGGGCAAACAGATTAAATCGATGGGTTGACTTTTATTCACACCTTTTTTTAATAGGTAAGGCATTCTTCCCTTTTTGGTTTGCAATGGAACATTCTTGTAAATTTGGTTCAAGTGTCTAAACTTGGCAAATGTTGTCTAAAAACGTTGACCATCTTTTTGGGGTGGGGTTGAGGGGAAAGGAGTCAAAATGTGTAACCTATAATGGAATGGCTCTTCCAATAATGGAGTGCATCTTTCCTTCAACTGTCTCCCAAAAGATAAGTATCCAGACTTGAATAAAGTTTTGGAACTAAAATGGATATTGGAAATTCTCTAATTTTTTTTTCTCTTGTATCTTACTCCAAGGTAGACTTTAAATATTCCTGGAGAGTACCATTATACATAGCCAGTCAATCCAAGTGTTGAAGTTGGCTGTACTGCATTTTTGAATTTGTCTTGTAATCCCCTGTGTCATTTAATTTTTCTATTTATAAAATGCAGTTTAAAGAATTTCTCAGAACTTGCCTTGTCTTTTTTGCATGACCCTTTGTCTTCCTGGATATGTAAATAGGCATTCTGTTGTCTCCAGTTGTGGTGGGTTTAGCAAGAAATTCTCTGGATTAATTTTTAATCCATCCTAAATTAATCTTCCCAAGCAAGGAGAGGCGTGTTGTGGCAAATGTAAGTAGAGGTTCTGGCCATTCTCTCCAATGGCATTGTAGCTGTGCGGTCTGTGGACCTTGTAATCAAAGCATTCTTATGATGATTTGTACATAATGTTTATTGCAAGAATTTCACATGTTGAGGAGGGAGTCAGGACATTTTGTTTAGTGAAGCGCACACTCTCGCTACTTTTTTTGTAGCATAATATGCAACAAATACGCTTCATTGATCAGCTATTTTAGTTGCTTGCATGCATGTGGCTTCATGGGTTTGCCTTTTTGTTGGTTTGATTAGAATTACTTTTATTTGCATGTATTCTCAACTATCTCTCCACTCAACAGATAGTGAATGAGGTCCCAAGATCTTCGGAGGTTGTCTGACCGTCTTTCTCATATCAAGAATGAAACCTTCCTTTCAATTTTAAAGAACTTATGAAGCTACATTCATCCCCACTGCCCCTAAACCTCCCCATTATTGAAAAAGCACTGGATTCCTTTGCTTAAATCTCCACTGGTTGTAAGTTTCTTCAAGCGATTCATCGGAGAGATGAGAGAATATGAATTGTAGACTTCGCCAGAAAGGATCATGACTATTTTCACTGACTGTGTAATATGAATGTCTTGCTACTGTAATAATGTGCAAGTGCTTTTAGTGAACAAAACTTGTTCTTCTGTTTGTAAATACCTAGTAAATCTCGTTGGAGGGATACATTGAACTGTGTATGCATATATGAAGTAAATAGTTGCCCAATGAGGGTTGGAATCTAGATTTCCATGCTTTGGTGTTCATGAGTCCATGCAGTCTTTTAAATGTATGAATATTTCTGGTCCTGAAATTGACACTACGATAACCAGGCTGATTTGTGACCAGTTGAAATTTAAAATGCTGGAATTCATGTTCACAAGATTGGCACACTGCTACCTAAATTAAGTGGCCAGATATTGTATCCGGAGACAGAATAAGGCTGGGGTTGCCATTTGACCAAAATTTTGTTTTCAATTATTTGTTTTCCCCTTTTGTCATTTCACAGAAATGACTTGGAAATACCAGATGTTGTTTTTGACTTACAATGGCTCCCAGGCTTGTAATTAGACCCTGGAGTCACAAGCACCGTATAACAAACGCAGACCTGTCAAACTACAAGTAATTGTCTTCTGAGTACCTATTTGCACATCACTGTGAAATGCCATTTTTTTTTTGTAAAATGTTAATAACTTGATGGCTTTCCAGTTCAGCTTAAATTGGAGAAGATGCATGCTCAGCACTTGAATAGGGAAGGTGTTCATTCCTAAAATGTTGGAGGAAATCATTGAAATGTCCATGTTAATGGTCATGCTTCTTAATCCCATAATACGATATGGACTCAATCACCTGCATGAATTGATGGTGATGTCTCTGGAATCCAGCTTTGGATGTGAGAATCCTACCCTTTTTTCTTGATGTACATTCTTGGGCCACCAGTGAATGCTGGCCTTTGTAGTCTCTGCTAAGAGAACAATGTCTCCTTCCTGCTCTGACTTTGATGTAAACATTCAGAATACAGCTAATGACTTCAACTGAAATTTTGTTACCAAATGCATTGAATTACCAGAACATTGAAATGTTCTACCTGATGTATGCTGTTTATTGATCAGCTGTGCTGCTGGTTCTGGAGCAGCCAAGGATTCCAATATTACCAAAGGGTCTAGTTTTGTTTGTTGAGCTCCAAGACTTTAAGTTACATGTCTGTTACATGAGCTGATGCGTGGGATGGTAAAACCGCAGTGCCTAGTGTGTTTGTCTTGCACAGCATAAATCTTGCGTTTAGCCATTTTGATGAGGAAGCTTGAAGCTGTACTTGACGTGCAGTCTACCAGCATGATATCGACACTCTATCCCTATTTTTGAGATGAATGCGTTATTGCACAAGTTTTATTTATCTGATTTTGGTTCAGAGGGATTGGTTTTAAGTGGGTATTTTAAATCAGATAGAATGGGGGTTTCTTCTGCATACTGCTGGCTGCAGCTTTAGTGAGTACTGGATTCCATAGCATTCACCAAAGCATTTCTGTTGTAATGTTCTCATTCCAATTGAATGGCATCATTATATTCTGACTTTAAAGTGGATCAGTAAACCCTGTGTGGATAGGCTTGTGGCCAAACTGAGCAAGTTGTTTGGGTTGTATTTTTGTAGTTTATTGTTGAATGAATGTTAGATTTTTTTTTTTGTATTTTTTAATAGTACTGATTCTGTTCTAACATAAATTTTTATTTAAGATGATGGTTCAGAGTTTGGAAAAAACTTTTCCATCTCATTGTTTGGCATGTTGCATCTTCTGTGTGTGTATGTATGTAGGTGTACATTGCTTTTTTTTTCCTGAGGAAAATAGCTAGGTCATGCCAGCAGAAGTATACAGGGTACATCTTTCTGATTATGTGTATTTTGCATTTGCTGGACCAATAATAAAAACTTTAACTTAAAATAAAACTTGTGACTTGCTTTTCTTTTCTATACTGCATACAGAAATTCTTTTGGACTTATCACCTGTGTTGTTCTTAAATCAAAACAGATGTGGGTCCTCCTATCCTCTCTGCCATTTTTAATAAGATTATGTCTGATTCTCAATTTCTGCTTTGATTACAAAGACCTATCAATGTTGGCCTTCATATTTGCAATGATGGGAGTTCATAGCTAAATGGGGCGTTTAAAGAATTCCAAAGATTTCATGCTTTGGTCACTGTTCAATGTTTCCTTTTCTACCTGAAATGGCCTTCAGCCAAAGGAAATTAACCTCCTTTCTCAAATGTTTCAGATATTTTATCAACTTATGACACCCCTTCAGCCAAGTTAGACCCTCAACCCAGACCTCCTGGCCTAGAGCTAGGGACACTACCATTACATCTCCAGAACCCTGCCAATGTGCCCAATATTTTTTTTTCCAATCAAGCTCTTCAGATGTTACAAAATTCTGGAGCAGGTACGACCTGACCCCAGGTCAGGTAATGACACTACTATTGCACCAGAAGACAACTACTCAATGTTTCGTTTTTTTTTCTTTCCCTATTTCCTATATCGAGAGGCACTCTAACAACTGGACTTTTCTTGCCCATCACCATATCAGCCATAGTATTTTTTTCATCTATTAACCCCCGCTAGTTAGTCACTAATGTTTTCTCCATTTGAGTTTTACATGCATTGTGGGTGCACAGACTGCAGTGGTTCAGGAAGGCAGGTCTTTGCCACCTTCTCAAGGGGCACTAGGGACAGGCAATAAATGCTTGCCATGACCCATGAACACTTTTTAAAATTTAATCATTCTTTATCAATCTTTTCATGCTATTTTATTATCTCTTTGGATGTAATTTTTTTTAAAGGTTAACGTGTGTCTTCTTTGTCTTTTGGATGCAATCCTATACCCTTTGTAACATTGTTAAAGTTGACTGTATTTCCTTTTTGTAAAGCCATGCTGACTTTTAACAACATAATTGTTATGGTCATACATGAAGCCAGTTCTCAAATGTTTCATTCTCCGGTATTTTCCTAATCAACCTGATCAGAGACATCCTGACACTACTCTGGGGTAGGTGGATACAGGCCTCTGAGTTCAGATCAAAATACTGTCCCTGTTCTACAAGAGCCCCTCAAGTGTTTCGCTGGACATGGTCCAACTGTATTCAGCTACTTCATTGGTGATATCCCTCCCTGCCCTCAATCATAAGTCACCATTCAGATACAACAAGGTCTCCAATGACATTCAGTCTTGGGCTGACAAGTGTTATTTGTACCACAAAAATGCCAGGAAAGACCATTTCCAATTAGGGGCCATCTAGCTTTTCAATGACCTGACCATCTCTTCTCTTTCTCTTTCTCTCCCTCCCCACCCCACTTCCAAAACAACATCCAGCAAGGGGGATTATCATTTCCCAGAAACGTGAACGGGCAGACGTTTAAGGGAGGTATGCGTGGAAAGTTCTTTTACGCAGAGGGTGGTAGGCGCCTGCGACATGTTGCCAGCAGAGGTGGGCTTGATAGTGTCATTTAAGATGTGCCTAGACCAATACATTCATAGGGTGCAGAGGGATACAGATCCTTAGAAAATAGGAGACCGGCTTAGATAGCGGATCTGGATCGGTGCAGGCTTAGAGGGCCGCAGGTCCTGTTCCTGTGCTGTACTGTTCTTTGTTTTTTGGGACTAGCCATGTAAATATGCGACTGCAAGAGCAGGTCTGAAGCTAGGAATACTGCAGTAGGTAACTCGCCTGGCCACAAGCCTGTTCAGCAACACTGAAACAAGAAGGTGAATTCTGATTGGTTGTTTGGCAAGTGTTCTTTTTGGGGGGTGGGCAGGAAAGAAACATTTATCTGGAGAATGCATCCGACTAACTGCTAACTCACCAGCTTTCTTTAAATTTTTAACGAGGCAGTTAACTTTGGCTCATGTTTCAGGCAATATTTTGACCAGACAATAGATGTCCCTTGTTAAAACAGGTTCTGTACATGTCATTTTCCTTGTTGGGAAAGAACAACCCTGCACATCAATATTTGTAGCTTCTAGTACCCGTAAGTGTACCACTTTGCAAGTTTGAATGGCAATCCTAAATTGGTAGTGTAATTCACACACACACACTGGCTTATATGTGGCAAATACTGGCCTGTTGTGGAATCCTATTAATTGTTGGACACTGAGTTTTGTAAATGCAGGCTGATTGGGCAGAGTCAGTACCTCGTTGCAAATAACTGCAAAGATATGCTGTGTGATATGATTGGTCAGGTGTTGGGACATATGACTGACCATACTGAGCTCTACATTTATATCCACTAAATTGGACTGAAATCCCAATTTTTGAATATCCAATGGGCTCGCAGTGAGACCACGTGCCTGTTCTTGAAGCTACTCCTATAAACACACACGGTCCACTTTGCAGGGAATGAACATGTCCATGCACAATGCCTGTCTCAACTCGGCAAAATAAGTGACAGCCATTTGCTTGATCAGTCTTTAGGGCAATGCTTCGGTCAGTTAGCATTACCTGCCTGGTTTAAAATCCATGTAAAGCTTGATAGTTAATTGCCAGTCATCATTATCTGGTGCAAATTCCATGGCAACACCTCCACCATAGAGTCATAGAGCTGTACTGCACGGAAACAGGCCCTTTGTCCAATTCGTCCAACCAGAAAATCTAAATTAATCTAGTTCTATTTGGCCCATATTCCTCAACCCTTTGTATTCATGTATCCATCTGGATGTCGTTTGAATGTTGTAATTGAACCAGCCTCCACCACTCCCTCTGGCAGCTCATTTCGTTCAATATATATGTACCACCCTCTATGTGAAACAATTGCCCCTTAGGTCCCTGTTAAATATTTTCCCTCACACCTATGCCCTCTCATTCTGGACTCCCCCACCCTGGGGAAAAGACCTTGTCTATTTACCCTATCCATGCTCCTCATGATTTCATAACTCTCCACAGGTCACCCCTCAGCCTCTGACACTCCAGGGAAAATAGCCCCAGTCTATTCAGTTTCTTCCTATGACTCAGACCTTCCAACCTTGGCAACATTTTTTGTAGATCTTTTCTGAACCCTTTCAGGTTTAATAACATTTTTCCTATAGTAGGGAAATCAGAATTGTATGCAGCATTCCAATAGTGGCCTAACCAATGTCCTGTAAAGCTGCAACATGAACTCCCAACTCCTAGAATCAATGCTCTGACCAATAAAGAAAAGCATACCAAAAGCCTTTGTCACTATCCTATCAACCTGTGACTCCATGTTCAAGGAATTATGAACTTGCACTCCAAGGTCTCTTTGTTCAGTAATACTCCCAGGACCTTCCCATTAAATATATAAGTCCTCCTCTGATTTGCTTTTCCAAATGCAGCATCTCACATTTATCTAAATTAAACTCCATCTGTCACTCCTTGGCCCATCTGATCAAGATTCAGTTATACTCTGAGGTAACCTTCACTGTCCACTATACCACCAACTTTGGTGTCATCTGCAAACTTACAACTATACCTCTTATGTTCACATCCAAATTATTTATATAACTGATGAAAAGCAGTGGACCAAGCACCCATCCTTATTCCTGATGAAGGGCTTTTGCCCAAAAAGTCAATTCTCCTACTCCTGTGATTCTGCCTGACCTGCTGTGCTTATCCAGCACCAGATCTTGACTCTGATCAACCCTTATGACACAGGCATCCACTGGTCACAGGCCTCCAATCTGAAAAGCAGCCTTCCACCACCACCCTCTGTCTTCGAGCCAGTTCTGTATCCAAATAGCTATTTCTCCCCCTCTCCCTCTAACCTTGCTAACCAGCCTACAATAAGGAACCTTGTTAACGCCTTACTGAAGTCCATATAGATCACATCCACCACTCTGCCCTCAATCATCTTTGTTACTTCTTCAAAAAACTCAAATCAAGTTTGTTGCACACAATTTCCCACGCACAAAATCATGTTGACTATCCATAAGCAGTCTTTGCCTTTGCAAATGCACATAAGTCTCCTTCACCCTATTTTCCAAAGCTATCTTGTGTGCCCTTTTTGCCTCCTGATTTCCCTCTTAAATATACTCCTATTGCCTTTATAGACTTCGAGGGATTCACTTGATCTGTGCTGTCCTCCTTGTTTTTCTTGACCAAATCCTCAATTTCTCTAGTCATCCAGCATTCCCTAAACCTACCAGTCTTGCCCTTCACCCTAACAGGAATACACTATCTCTGGACTCTCGTGATCTCATTTTAGAAGACTTCTCATTTTCCAGCTGCCCCTTAACCTGCAAACATATGCACCCTATTCACTTTTGAAAGTTCTTGCCTAATACCGTCAGAATTGGCCTTCCTCCAACTTAGAACTTTTAACCTTTAGAGAGGGTGGTGGTGGGGGGTTATTTTTCAGACTGGAGACCTGTGGCCAGTGGAGTGCCACAAGGATCGGTGCTGGGTCCACTACTTTTCATCATTCATATAAATGATTTGGTTGTGAGCATAAGATGTATAGTTAGTAAATTTGCAGATGACACCAAAATTGGAGATGTAGTGGACAGTGAAGAGGGTTATCTCAGATTAAAACAGGATCTTGATCAGATGGGCCAATGGGCTGGAAAGTGGCAGATGGAGTTTATTTTAGATAAATGCGAGGTGCTGCATTTTGGGAAAGTAAATCTTAGCAGGACTTATACACTTAATGGTAAGGTCCTCGTGAGTGTTGCTGAATAAAGAGACCTTGGAGTGCAGGTTCATAGCTCCTTGAAAGTGGAGTTGCAGGTAGATAGGATAGTGAAGGTGGCGTTTGGTATGCTTTCCTTTATTGGTCAGAGTATTGAGTACAGGAGTTGGGAGGTCATGTTGTGGCTGTACAGAACATTGGTTAGGCCACTGTTGGAATATTGCGTGCAATTCTGGTCTCCTTCCTATCGGAAAGATGTTGTGAAACTTGAAAGGGTTCAGAAAAGATTTACAAGGATGTTGCCAGAGTTGGAGAGTTTGAGCTAGAGGGAGAGGCTGAACAGGCTGGGGCTGTTTTCCCTGGAGGGTTGGAGGCTGAGGGGTGACCTTGTAGAGGTTTACAAAATCATGAGGGGCATAAATAGGATAAGTAGACAAAGTCTTTTCCCTGGAGTGGAGCAGTCCAGAACTAGAGGGCATAGGTTTAGGGAGAGAGGGTAAAGATATAAAAGACACCTACAGGGCAACATTTTCACGCAGAGGGTGGTGCGTGTATGAAATGAGCTGCCAGAGGAAGTGGTGGAGGCTGGTACAATTGCAACATTTAAAAGGCATCTGGATGCGTATATGAATAGGAAGGGTTTGGAGGGATATGGGCCGGGTGCTGGCAGGTGAGACTAGATTGGGTTGGGATATATGGTCGGCATGGACGGGTTGGACTGAAGGGTCTGTTTCCATGCTGTACATCTCTATGACTCTATCTATCCGGTCTATCCTTTTCCATCACTATTTTAAAACTAATAGAATAATGGTCGCTAGCCCCAAAGTGCTTCCCCACTGCCCTGCCCTCAGTCACCTGCCCTGCATTATTTCCCAAGAGTAGGTCATATTTTGCTCCTTCTCTGGTAGGGGCATCGACATACTGAATCAGAAATTTTTCTTATACATGCTTAACAAATTTGTCTCCATTCAAGCCCCTAACACAATGGCAATCCCAGTCTATGTTTGGAATGTTAAAATCCCCTATCATAACCACCCTGTTATAATTACAGATAACTGAGATCTCCTTACAAATTTATTTCTCAATTTCCTGCTGACTATTGGTCTATAGTACAATCTCAATAACGTGATCAGCCCTTTTCTATTTCTAAGTTCCACCCTAATAACATCCCTGGACATATTCCCAGGAATATCCTCCCTAAGTACATCTGTAATGTTGTCACAAATGCGACTCCTCCTCCTCCTCTCTTGCTCCCCTTTGTTCCTTCCAATGGCACCTATAGACTGGAATATTAAGCTGCCACATCTGCCCATCCCTGAGCCATGTTTCTGTAATTGCTATGATATCCCAGTCCCATGTTCCTATCCATACCCTGAGTTCATCTGCCTTCCCTGTTAGCCCTCTTGCATCGAAATAAATGCAGTTTAATTTATCAGTCTTTTTTTTGTTCCTGCCTGCCTTGTCGGTTTGACTTACTGCTTTTCCCGATTCTACCAATCTCAGTCTGATCTCTTTCCTCACTGCCTCCTTAGGTCCCACCATCCCTGCCACACCCCTGCCCCTCCCCCAATGCCAATGAATCAGCATTCTCTTCCCATACAGTCTAAATGTTGTTCTCCTTTTATTTTGCTATTTGTCAATTGTCCTGATGAGTGCAAGGCAAAAAATGTCAACAAAATGGACCTTTTATTTTCCAGCAATGTTCTGTACAAGTAAACAAGATTTACAACTTAATTAAAGTGCAAGTGACTATGAGTTTTATCAAATAGTGAAAGTGCCAAAACATTATTGCAATGTTTTTGAGGCTCTATCATCACTGAGGTGATAATGAGTGGCTCTTGATACTCAATTACGCACTGTCTTAGTTTTACTCAAAGGAGGGGGTGTTGAAGACAATTGTCCATTTCTGTGGCCACAGAGGGCTGTTCTGTTAGTAAATAATATCTCTGCAGACTGCTATATCAAGGCTTCAAAGTTATGTTGAACTTTGCGTGATAATGCTTTCCTAATGAACTGAATCATTGTATCATTTTGATTTCAATCAATGCGTGAGCCTATTATTCATGTGTGTTGATATATGGGTCTTTATAAAGGATTTATTTTCCCCAAATTCATTAAAGTTTTGACGGTAAGTAATGTATTGCTCATTTCATGATACAGATAGTTGGAGTTTTAACGTTTGGGGTTAGCTTGGAGGAACAAATATCCAGTTCTTTGTATAAATAACACTTTAGGTTTGAAGCACTAGGAAGTTGATACACTTCACTAAGAACGTAAGGACTAGGAGGAGAAGTAGACCATTCAGCCCCTCGAGCCACTCCACCATTCAACACAATCATGGCTGATCTCATTTCAGCCTTGTCTCCACTTTCTCTACAACCCTTCACTAATCGAAAATCTGACTTTCTCCTATTTTAGATTTACTCAGCCATTAGCTGTAGACATTTCTGTTCAGACACAGATCTGGAGTAGGAGAGACTTGAACCTGGACTGCCTAGTCTTGAGATAGGGGCACTACCATTGCGCCACTAATTCACGAACTGTATGCTTTGAGTTTCCTTCCCCTCTGGAGGACCAAATTGTTACTGGCTTAGAACAGAGCAATCTCTCAATGTCAAACAGTGCGAGTGATGGTTGTGGGTGTCATAGCAGAGCTGAAATATGTTCATAAAGTTTGTGGGCTGTTCAGGATATGGCTGTCTGTTTAGAATACATCTCAAAATGAGGTTCCGCTCAAGTATCAGAAAATTTTGACAATTAAAGTATCAAACTTTTATTAGGACATTGGAAACCATCTGATTTTGACATTCAAACACTTATGTTGCAAAAGGGTTTGGGTAAATAGTTAATGAGGTGAGATGCAGTGAGAGATCTTGTTCAACTGTGCAGCGGAAATCCCTCCAAAAAACGCAAGACCAACTGGACATAGCACAACGCCATCAGGTTCAGCCCAGGCCTGTAGAATGTTTCCAGAATTGCAGAAATAGGCCATTGGGCTTGGCTGGCTCTCTGCAAGAGCAATTTAGCTCAAGGCGTAACCCTACCCCATCCTTGCAATCTAGCAAATGCTTTTCCTTCTGACGATTATTCAGTACCCTTTTGTAAGTCCCAATTAATTCTGCCTCCATAAGGCCTCCAGGGATTGTGTTCCAGATCCCTATGTTCTTCCCCGTGTCAACTTTTGCCAAACATGTTAAGTCAGTGTTTTCTGGTTCTCGTGTCAACCCAGTGGAAACAGTTTCTCTGTCATGAAAATACAAACCGTAAAGTGAATGATTGAAATGAGATTTTATGTACAGGCAGTTCTTCCATTATGTGATAGTTGTGTTCTTGTGCAACCCTACATGATAGCGAAATCATGCTTTGGAAACAGTACTTAAAATATTGGGGATGTAATCGCGTTACAGCCAACACACGTTTAAAAGTTTGCTCTTTAGAAACGGTGTCCCCAATTTGTCAATAGCATTACGACAAATTTGCGTTAACAAAACCCATGTTACAGCAGTGACCTGTAGTTAACTCTCCTTTTTCTTGTTCAGACTGTCATAATTTGCACAAAGTCTCTAACAACTGTTGTTTCTTACTGTGAAGAATCTACTGTAAGTTCTTTAGAACCTGATGACCATATGGCTTTTGAGAAAAAGAATGGAATTGGCAATCTTAAGTGAGATTAGTGCAAGTTTTTTTAGCGTTTTGCTGTTAAATCTGCCATTGCAATGTTTATTGGAAGTTAAAAGTTAGTTTTCAACATTGCAAAGAGAGATAAAACACATCAAGAGTACTGTATTGGCCGCCAGGAACACTCAGATACACTCAGATACACTAAGCTCATGAGCTTTTTTAAATGAGAAGTCTTTCTTTACCACTTTCTCTGGAAATGTTTGTACTGCTGCTCTCACTGTCATCATTGGGTTTTGTTGTTGGCAAGGAAGTGTTTACTTTATATTTTCTGAACAAACCTGTTCAGAGATGTATTACTCACCTCCGGCACAGATGGGACTCGAGCCCAGGCCTCTTGCCTCAGGAGTTAGGGACACTACCACCGCACCACAAGATCCTGAAGTATTTTCTAATTTTGTAAAAAATGAGAGAAGTGTTTTTTTAAAATTAATCTATTTTTCTAATCAACCTGTTCAAAGATGTTATTACAAACCTCTGGAGCAGATGGGACTTGAACCCTGGCCTCCTGGTACAGAGATAGGGAGACTACTACTATACCACAAGAGGGTCCACGACTGGGCAGTGTTTTGTTTTGGTGTTAGTCATTTCCATCTGGCTTTGTTCCCTGGAGAAAATACCTCCAGATATTTACTGAATCAACCTGTTCAAAAATGTTGTTATGCCTCTCTGAAGCAGGTGGGACTTGAATCTGGACCTCCTGGCCAAGAGGTAGGGATACTACCACAAGTGCGCATCCTGGCTGGGAAGTGTTAGGTCAATGAGATGATGGAGGTCAAATGCTAGTTGTTGTGGGTATGCCTAGTTGAGAGGTTATGTCCTCAGCCAGGAGATTATAATGGGGGTAAGGGGTGGAGGCTTTCTGGCTGCTGATGCAGTGATGTTCAAAGTTGGTTAAACATGAAACAAGGGTTAGAGTCCAACCAGATTACAGAGTAGCGTTCATTCCAAATGATGGTGGTGTAGTGACAGTGTCACTGAATAAGAAATCTGAAGGGCCAGGCTAATGCTATGGGGATCAGAAGTTCCAATCCCCCACAGCTGCTGCTGAGATTTAAACTCAATGAATAAATATCAGTCCTCTCTGCTCTAGCAGAGTGTAATAATATCTCTGAATAAATACTGAGATAAGGTTCCCATGTAACCGCCGTCAATTGTCATAAAAACCCAGCTGGTTCACTAATACTCTTTGGGGAGGGAGATCTGCTGTCATCCTTACCTGGTCTGGCCTACATGTGACTCCAGACCAACAGCAATGTGGGTCGCTCTTAACTGCCCCTTTGAGGTGGTCTAGCAAGCCCCTCAGTTCAAGGGCAATTAGGGATGGCCAGCAACACCCACATCTAATGAATAAATTCAGAGAAACAATTTCCTTAGAAGCAAAATGCAACTAGGATGTTACTTTCTGATCATATTTGGAAGGTGTTGTGATGCCACAGGGTCCCAGATATGGAGCAAGGCAGAATGAGGTGGTACTGAGAAACGGGATGAGCAGGATTCCTGGTGTAGTAGAATGGGAAAGATTAGGCAGTTTTTTAAAAGCCCATTCACAGAATGTGGGCATCGTTGGCTAGGCCACCATTTATTGCCGGTCCCTAAGTGCTCAGAGGGCAGTGAAATCAACTGTATTGTTTTGGTGTTAGTCACTGGACTGGAGTCACATGCAGGCCAGACCGGGTAAGGATGGCAGTTTCCTTCCTGAAAGAATAGGAGTGAACCAGATGGGGTTTTTCTAACGATCAGCAATGGTGTCACGGTCATTGTTAGATCTTCATTCCAGATTTTATTGTTATTGAATTCAAATTCCAGCATCTACAGTGGCAGGATTCAAACGCAGGTCCCCAACATCGCCTGGGTCTCTGGATTAATAATCCAGTGACAATACCACTAGAACATTGCCTCCCCTCAGTGAAGTGTGGAAGACAATTGCAGATAAAGTAGGAGATAGAAGTCAGTGAAGTAGAGGAGAAGGCCATAGAAGAAGTGTCACACACGGAGGAGAGAGAATGAAGAATTGTTAAAAATATTGTATGTTGGGAATGGACACAGCCAGGGTGCTGGGGAATACAATGTGGAGCTGGAACCTTTGTTCCATTTCATTCCCTGTTTTTACTGATGATCCCTCCAATAACATGATTTGGAGATGCCGGTGTTGGGCTGGGGTGTACAAAGTTAAAAATCACCCAACACCAGGTTATAGTCCAACAGGTTTAATTGGATGCACTGGCTTTCGGAGCGACGCTCCTTCATCAGGTGGTAGTGGAGTATGCAAATGTAAGACACAGAATTTATAGCAAATGTGCTATATATTCTGTGTCTTACAATTGTATACTCCACAACCACCTGATGAAGGAGCAGTGTTCCGAAAGCTAGTGCATCCAATTAAACCTGTTGGACTATAATCCAATAACATTGTGCTTCTTACACCTGATAATCTCAGGCAATGAAAGAATAGTTTGATCTGATTTCTGGAAGAGTGGTCCTGATGATCAGATAGTCTTTTCCCACTCTGGACCTTGTGTTAATCCCTAGCTCAGTATTGATGGCTATTGGCAAACAGAGTACCTGTTTTCTCATGACCTCTGACTTTAATGGTATGCTGGTCCCCAGAAAGATAATGCACTTTCCACTATTATTATACATTTTCAAATCCAGTTGAACCTTTTTGGAGGTGGCTGAAAGGCAGGCATTGCAAAGAAGGCTGGAAGCATCTTGCCAGGCAAAGAGTGAGGCACTGCGAAGCCATTTATCTCTGTCCTGTCTCTTTGCAGGACTAAACAATGCGTTTTGAAAGAGACTTCCTGCGTATATTATCTCAGCTGGAGAATGACATGTGACACTGGAAGCTTTATTGTTTTAAAATAAATGTTGGACTTGCGAACGAAGCTCTGACCATTCCATGAATTTTGCAATCATTGGAACCAGTTGAAATCACACCCCTTCATTGCATTTAAAAGGCTGGTGCTGCAAATCCATTCTAGTGCCTGCTAATGCTTATTATTCAGTGTCAGGGAACAGACCCATTTCTCAATTTTATTGTTAAATCAACCTTTTTAAGGTCACGACTGGGTCTGCAAAATACCCAGACGTTTTGTGATATCCTATTAGTGAGCTCCTGCACTGTGGGTCCAGGCACTGACTCTCCATTGTTATTCCGTGCACAGCAGCCTCTTACTGCAGCTTTGATTTTTCAGACTGAGTCAGTAACGTAATGAAACTGAACATGGTTTATGTAAACAATCCACATAGAGGAACGTTTGCGTGTAACAGGAAATTACAAAGCTTCGGCTTGTTCCAGTCATGTTTTACGTCAGCCAGCGCTACAATATTTTAGGGGCTTTTTTTTGGCCATAATGATGCTTCACAGACTCACAGAACAGTTAGAACGCAGAAGGAGGCTGTTCAGCCCATCCTATCTGCATTGGCTCTTCAAACAAATATCATTATCTAATGCGTATTCCCTGTCTATTCTCCATATCCTTGTAAGGGCGGAAATGTGGACAAGGCGGGTTCAATTGAGGCATTCAAGAAGGGTATTAGATGGTTATTTGGATAGAAACATCCTTGTCCACTATTTCTATTCAAATAACCATCCAATGTCCCTCTCGAATGTCTCAGTTGAACCTGCCTCGCCCACATTTCCAGGCAGTGCATTCTGGACCCCAACTATTTACTGCATGAAAACGTTTTTCCTCCCATCACTCTCACTCCATTTGCGCATCACTTTAAATCCATGCCCCTCTGGTTCCTTTTACAAACAGGAACAGTTTCTCCCTATCTGTTGTATCCAGCCTGTTGATGATTTTAAAAACCTCTTGTCAAATATCCCCTCAGTCTCCTGCTCTCCACGGAGTCGAGAGTGTGGCGCTGGAAAAGTGCAGCTGGTCAGGCAGCAACCGAGGAGCAGGAGAGTCGACAGTTCGAGCTTAATCCCTTCATCTCGCATCTGCAATCCTTCTTTCTCTCTTGTCTCCAAGGAGAGAAGTTTCAACATCTTTAATCTATCTTCATATCCACCATTCCTCACCTCTAGACCCAATCTTGTAAATTGGTTCTGCCCTCTGCCAAATATATTCGCATCTTTCCTATAATGTACTCAATCCTCCAGCTGAGGTCTAACAAATGTCTTGTACAAGTTCAAAGCACCCCTTTGCTGTTGTACTCTATGTCTCTATTAATAAATCTAAGGATACTCTATGCTTTATTTACTGCTCTCTCCATCTCCCTTACCACCTTCAATGTTCTGTGCACATATACACCCTGATCCCTCTGCTCCTATACCCTTTTGGAATTGTACCCCCTATTTCATATTGTCTTTCAATATTTTCCTACCAAAGTGCACCACCTGACACTTACCCATATTAATCCTCATTTGCCACCTCTCCACTCTCTCCACCAACTTGTCATTGTCCTTTTGGAGTTCCACACTTTCCTTCTCATAGATTACAATTCTTCCAAATTTTGTGTCATCTGAAAACTTTGAAATTGTCCCCTGCATACCAAGATCCAGATCATTAATATATATCACGAAAAGCAGGGGTTGCGATACCAACCACTGCTGCACTCCACTACCCAAAACGTTGACATCTCCACCTCCTGACACCTCCTGACACTGCCTGGCTTGCTGTGTCCTTCCAGCCTCCTGACTGTCCACCTTGCACTCCACTACAAACCTTGCTGATAAATATCCATTGACTCTCAGTTTCCTTTCACTCAGCCAAGTTTATATCCATGTTGCTACTGTCCCTTTTATACTGTGAGCTGGAACTTCCCTCACAAACCTGTTCAAATGCCTTCTGGAAATCCATTCTTCTGGCACCAAGTACTGGAGCTAAGTGAATGATATAGCAGTTGTAGAGTCCTGGCTGTGGGGTGAAATCAGTGAGGTTCAGGGAACTCTTACTGCCTTGATGAATGGTGTGGGAAGTGGTATGCAATTACTTGTTAATAAATGTGAGGCCAGCTGAGTAGACATCAGCAGATATAAGCACAGACCACAATTATACCATGACAGAGGTGAAGACTTGAAGATCCTGCATATGCAGTCAATTAGAAGTTTAATGGCCAGATTATTTTAAAAACAAAAATGTTGTTTGTGGGATGTGGGTACAATTAACAACAGTTTTATTATTTTAGAGTATGACCCCTCCTTCCTCCTATTACATTCCTCACACCTTTAGAATGTTTCAGCTTCCTGAAGAAGTCACTGGACTTGAAACATTAGCTTCTTTTCACAGATGGTGCCAGACCCACTGAATTTCTCTTGCAATTTCTTAAACCCTGTAAGATACAGAAAGATACCGATATATCCTATAACATACATGGTTCAGGTCCTCAAAGGAGTACCTAAATGATTAAGGATAATAGGTACTTCAGCATGTGTAATGTCAGAGCAGAGTCATTTCGATATATCAATTCCATTTTAACCTTCTTTTAATCCCTGGTAAAATACTCCTGTTATGCTGAGTTTGCCAATATATATTTGTTACTTGCTTGTGTGACTTTAACATAATTACTTAGTTATTGCATTTTTCTGCTGTAAGTTTGACTGAAATACAGACTCATGGCGGTAACATATTTCTTGAATAAAATCCTCATTATTAATTATTTGCAGAAACAAACCTGTGGATATTGCATTACAGCATGGCATTTTGACATCTATTTAATTATTGCAATATAATGTTTACATAATTTCCTTGAGAACTTGAGTCAATGTGACACAGCAAATAAATTTAAAATGAACTGGGCCAATTCCTGGAACATATTGGACCTTATTGAAATTTTTAAAGTTAAGAGATTGGGATTTTGAAAGTATTTAACTTTTTTATTTATTCTTCAGATGTAGGCATCACCAACTGGGCCAAAATCTATTGCTCATTCCCAATTGTCCTTTAGCTGAGCTGCCTTCTTTTTTAATGATGTGAAGGAGCTGGTATTGGACTGGGGTATACAAAATTAAAAATCACACAACACCAGATTATAGTCCACCAGGTTTAATTGGAAGCACTAGCTTTCAGAGCACTATCACCTGACGAAGGAACAGCACTCTGAAAGCTAGTGCTTCCAAATAAACCTGTTGGAATATAACCTGATATTGTGTAATTTTTAACTTTCTTTTTTATTGCCCAGAGGGCAGTTAAGAGTCAACCACATTGCTGTGGGTCTGGAGTCACATGTAGTCCAGACCAGGTAAGGATGGCAGTTTCCTTCCTAAAGGGCATTAGTGAGCTGGATGGGTTTCCCCCAGTAATTGATAATGGATTCATGGTCATCACTTGACTCTTAATTCCAAGTTTTATTGAATTCTGGTAGGATTCAAGCCTGAGTCCCCTGGGTTTCTGGATTAACAGTTGAGCAATAATACCACTAAACCATCACCTCATCTGAACTACTGAAGTTCACATGCTGTAGGTAGCCCCATGATGCTGTTAGGGAGGGAGTTCCAGGACTTTGACCCAGTGACAGTGAAGGAGCAGCAACTATTTCCAAGTCAGGATGGTGACCGGCTTGGAGGGGAACTTGCATAGATGATGGAATATTTGTGCACCCTATTCCTGCTGTTCGTTATTGAATTATCCATCCTTATTCAAGGCTGGAAGTGGCAGCTATGCAGAGCTTAGGTTTGCTCCGTCGATTGTGGAATCGCTTAGTTCTGTGCTATAATTCCAAGTGATGGCTCTATTGGACGAATCAGATCCCAGACTGAAATTGGCTTCATAGTCCTATTAATATTTTTGTTCAACTTCGAGGTGGTATTGCGATGTGCCTGTTGTTTTTGTTCTTATAGATGGCAGTGGTCATGGATTTGCAAGATGTTGTCTCAGGAGTCCTTGGTGAATTCTTGCAGTGCACCTTGTAGATGGTTTACAACTGTGCATTGGTGGTGGATGGAGTGAATGTCGAAGTTGTTAGAATCAAGTAAGCTATTTATTTCCTGGGTGATAGTGAGTGTCCTGTGTTTTGTTGAAGCATCAAGGACTGAAGCTTAGATTCTCTCTCGCTGGAGGTGGAATCTTGATGATATTGAACATTGTGCAACCATCAGCAAAGATCCCCACTGCTGATCTTATAATGAACAGAAAAACATTAATGAAGCAGTTGAAGTTGGCAGGGCATGGAGCACTCTCCTGAGAAATTCTTGCAGAGATATTCTGAAGCTGAGATCATTGATCTTCAGGAACCACAACCATCTTCCTTTGTGCTAGCTATGACTCCAACCAGATGAGAGTGTTCTCCTGTTTCCCATAGACTCCAGTTTTGCTTGGGCTTCACAATGCTGCACTCAGTCAAATGTAGCCTTATTGTCAAGAATAGTGACCTCACATTCTCCTCTTGAGTTCATCTCCTGTGTCCATGTTTGGACAAAGGCTGTAATGAGGTCAGGAGTTGAGTGCCCCTGGTGGAACCCAACCTGGGAGTCACTGAGTAGATTATTGTTAAGTAAATGCCACTTGGTAGCACTGTTGATTGCACCCTCCATCATTTTCCTGATGATTGAGAATAGACTAATTGGACAATAACTCAAGGGTTGAATTTGTCTTGCTATTTGTAGGCAAGATAACCTTTCCTTGGTTGATTAGGTGCCAGCACTGTAACTATGCTGGAAGCACTTGGCTGGAGTGCAAGTCTTCAGTACTATTACTGGAATGTTGCCAGAGCCCATATCCTTTGCAGAATCCAGTGCTTTATAATATTAATTAAATTGGCCGAAGACTGGTATCTGCAATGCTGGGGCCCTGAGGAGGAGGTTTGCACTGTCCACTTGGCTGTTTCAGCCTTGTCTTTAGCACTTCTCAGCATTAAGAATGGAATATTTGTGCACCCTCTTCCTTCTGTTCATTATTGAATTATCGACCCTTATTGCTGACTAAATGTGGCAGGTATGCAGAGCTTAGGTTTGCTCTGTTGATTGCTTAGTTCTGTGCTGTAATTCCAACTGATGGCTTTATTGGGCAAACTAGATCCCAGAATGAAATTAGCTTCATAGCCCTATTAATATCTTGTTTCAATTTGTTAGCATGGTGTTTAGTCACAAAAGGTGCAGATCCTTTTTCGAGACTTGGGCAACATCCAGCCCTGGACCAATTACTGGAGAGTACCATTTGTGCCATACAATTGCCAGGGTATTACCATCTCCAACAAAAGAGAATCTAACCATTTTCCTCGAATGTCTGATGCTGAATGTCCCACCACCAACATCCTGGGGGTTATCATTGATCAGAGACTGAATTGTATCATCTATACAAATGGGCAAAAGTGTGGCCTGCAGATGCGGAGATTAGAGTTGAGAGTGTGATGCTGGAAAAGCATGGCAGGTCAGGCAGCATCCGAAGAGCAGGAGAATCGATATTTTGGGCAAAAGCCCTTCATTAGGAATGAGCCCTCTACACAGCTGAAGCCAAGCTCCAAGTTGAGGGCACCTCCTCCTACCGCCTCCTTGACCATGAGCTCACCCCCCATCACCAAACCATCATCTCACAGACCATACACAACCTCATCACCTCAGGGGATCTCCCACCCACAGCTTCCAACCTCATAGTTTGAGAACCCCACGCCGCCCGGTTCTACCTCTTACACAAGATCCACAAGCCTGACTACCTCGGCCTTCCTATCGTCACGGCCTGCTCCTGCCCCACCAAATTCATCTTCACATACCTTGGTACTGTCCTATCTCTTCCTGGTCCAGGAAAGCCCCACATACATTCGGGATACCATCCACACCTTCCACCTCCTCCAAGACTTCCATTTCCCTGGCCCGCAACACCTCATCTTCACCATGGACATCTAATCCCCCTACACCTACATCTGCCATGACTTAGGGCCTCCAAACCCCCCATTTCTTCCTCTCCCAATGTCCCTACCAGTATCCTTCCACAGGCACTCTTATTCATTGGCTGAACTGGTCCTCACCCTCAATAATTTCTCCCTTGAATCCTTCCTCCAGATGAAAGAGGTAGTCATGGACACCCGCATGGGCCCCAGTTGTGCCTGTCTCTTTGTCAGCTACGTACAACGATCCATCTTCCGCAATTAGACTGGCACCACTCCCCACCTCTTCCTCTGCTACATTGATGACTGCATCGGTGCCACCTCGTGCTCTCAAGAGGAGGTTGAACAGTTCAATATCTTCCAACACCTCATCTTCACCATGGGCACCTACATCTGCCATGACTTAGGGCCTCCAAACCCCCCATTTCTTCCTCTCCCAACGTCCCTACCAGTATCCTTCCACAGGCACTCTTATTCATTGGCTGAACTGGTCCTCGCCCTCAATAATTTCTCACTTGAATCCTTCCTCCAGATGAAAGAGGTAGCCATGGACACCCGCATGGGCCCCAGTTGTGCCTGTCTCTTTGTCAGCTACGTACAACGATCCATCTTCCGCAATTAGACTGGCACCACTCCCCACCTCTTCCTCTGCTACATTGATGACTGCATCGGTGCCACCTCGTGCTCTCAAGAGGAGGTTGAACAGTTCAATATCTTTGCCAACACATTCCACCCCAACCTCAAATTCACCTGGACTATCTCAGACACTTCCCTCCCTTCCTGGACCTGTCCATCTCCATCACCGGGGAACAACTCAACACTAACATCTTCTACAAACCTACCGATGCCCATTGCTACCTGGACTGCACCTCCTCTCACCCTGCCTCCTGTAAAAATGCTATACCTTATTCCCAATTCCTCCATTGCTGCCGCATCTGCTCCCAGGAGGAGCGGTTCCAACACAGAACACACCTCTTCTTTAAAGACTGCAATTTCCCCTCCCACGTGGTTGATGATGCACTCTAGCGCATTCATCCACTTCCTGCACCTCGGCTCTCAAACCCCACCCCTCCAACTGCAACAAGGACAGAACCCCCTGGTCCTCACTTCCACCCCACCAACCTCTATATACATCACATCATCCACACAAATGGTTAGGGGAAAAGGACTTTCCAGATGCTCCTGATCTGCCAAAGCACCTCACTAACAATAAGACCCAGTTCAGGGGCGTGATGGGATACTCCTCACTAACGACAAGACACAGATCAGGGTGTGTGATGGGATACACCCCACTAATGACATGACCCAGGTCAGGGTGTGATGGGATACTCCCACTAATGACATGACCCAGGTCAGGGTGTGTGATGGGATACTCCCCACTAATGACAAGACACAGGTCAGGGGTGTGATGGGATACTCAGCACTAATGACATGACCCAGGTCAGGGTGTGATGGGACACTCCCACTAATGACATGACCCAGGTCAGGGTGTGTGATGGGATACTCCCCACTAATGACAAGACACAGGTCAGGATGTGATAGGATACTCCCACTAATGACATGACCCAGGTCAGGGTGGGTGATGGGATACTCCCCACTAATGACATGACCCAGTTCAGGGTGGGTGATGGGATACTCCCCACTAATTACATGACCCAGTTCAGGGTGGGTGATGGGATACTCCCCACTAATGACAAGATCCAGGTCAGGGTGTGTGATGGGATACTCCCCACTAATGACATGACCCAGGCCAGGGGTGTGATGGGATACTCCCCATTAATGACATGACCCAGGCCAGGGGTGTGATGGGATACTCCCCACTAATGACATGATCCAGGTTAGGGTGTGTGATGGGATACTCCCCACTAAGGACAAGACCCAGGTCAGGGTGTGTGATGGGATACTCCCACTAATGACATGACCCAGGCCAGGGGTGTGATGGGATACTCCCCACTAATGACAAGACACAGGTCAGGGTGTGTGATGGGATACTCCCCACTAAAGACATGACCCAGGCCAGGGGTGTGATGGGATAGTCCCCACTAATGACATGACCCAAGCCAGGGGTGTGATGGGATACTCCCCAATAATGACATGACCCAGGCCAGGGGTGTGATGGGATACTCCCCACTAATGACATGACCCAGGTCAGGGTGTGTGATGGGATACTCCCCACTAATGACAAGACCCAGGCCAGGGGTGTGATGGATTACTCCCCACTAATGACATGACCCAGGTCAGGGTGGGTGATGGGATACTCCTCACTAATGACATGACCCAGGTCAGGGTGTGTGATGGGATACTCCCCACTAATGACAAGATCCAGGTCAGGGTGTGTGATGGGATACTCCCCATTAATGACAAGACCCAGGCCAGGGGTGTGATGGGATACTCCCCACTAATGACATGACACAGGTCAGGATGTGATGGGATACTCCCACTAATGACATGACCCAGGTCAGGGGTGTGATGGGATACTCCCCACTAATGACATGACACAGGTCAGGGTGTGATGGGATACTCCCCACTAATGACATGACCCAGGTCAGGGTGGGTGATGGGATACTCTCCACTAATGACATGACCCAGGTCAGGGTGTGTGATGGGATACTCCCCACTAATGACAAGACCCAGGCCAGGGGTGTGATGGGATACTCCCCACTAATGACAAGACACAGGTCAGGGGTGTAATGGGATACTCCCCACTTGCCCAGATTAGTGCAACTTCAACCACATTCAAAACATTTGACACCGGTTAGGACAAAACAGCCCATTTGATTGGCACCCCATCCAGCACCTTCAACATTCACTGCATTCACCCCGACACACTGGCAGAATGTGTACCATCTACAATGTGCACTGCAATAACTCATCAAGACTCCTACCAGGGCACCTTCCCAACTCCTGAACTCTTTCCACCTAGGAGGACATGGACAGTCGACACATGGGAGCAAGACAACCTACAAGTTCCCTTCCAAATTACACACAATCTGATTTGAAATGTATTTGAAAATCACACAACAACAGGTTATAGTTCAGCAGGTTTATTTGGAAGTACTAGCTTTTGGAGCTAGTACCTGATGAAGAAGCAGCACTCTGAAAACTAGTGTTTTTTGTTGGACTGTAGCCTGGTGTTGTGTGATTTTTAACTTTGTCCAACCCAGTCCAACACCGGCTCCTCCACATCTTGAAATATATCACCGTTGCCATTCCTTTATTGTCATTGAGCCATTATCCTGGCTCTCTCTTGCAAACAGCACATTGCGTGTCCCTACACCACAATAATTCCAATGGTTTAAGAAGGCAAGTCACTAACATCTTCTCCAGGGTAATTAGGGATGTGTTATAAATGTTGGCCTAACCAATGATGCTAACATTGTGGATCCCCTGGCTGGGTTGTATTGGTAGAATGGGCGATGTGCCAGGCTGTGGGGTTACATACAGATTGTGTTTGAATACAATTTGGGTGCTGATGGCCCATGGTCTCTCATGGATACCCAGTCTTGAGTTGCTAGATCTGTTTGAAATCTCTCCTGTTTAGCATGGTGATAGTGCTACACAATATGGCAGAGATTTGGAGATGCCGGTGTTGGACTGGGGTGTACAAAGTTAAAAATCACACAACACCAGGTTATAGTCCAACAGGTTTACGCTGCAAGACGTGTCAGATTGTGGACATAGATACCACTATTACGCGTGGGAATACCTCCCACCTTGTACATGGCAGGTACTCATGTGACTCACCAATGTTGTCTATCTTATACGTTGCAGGCAAGGATGCCCGGAGGCATGGTACATTGGGGAAACCGAGTAAAGGCTACAACAACGGATGAATGGGCACCGCATAACAATCAACAGACAGGAGGGTTCCCTCACAGTTGAGGAACACTTCAATGGTCCAGGACATTCAGCCTCCAACCTTCGGGTGACCATCCTCCAAGGTGGACTTCGGGACAGGCAGCAGAGAAAAGTGGCTGAGCAGAGGCTGATAGCCAAGTTCGGTACCCATAGGGAGGGCCTCAACCAGGACCTTGTGTTCATATCACATTACAGGTGATCACCATTGCACTATACACACACACAGATATTCTTACACGCACACACACACTCTCACATATACACGGACACAGGTACACACAGATGTGCACACAGACACCCACACACACCCTTTTAGACACACACTCTCCCACACTTACACATGCACCCCCTCACAGACCTAAGACACTCTGCACTCACTACACACACACACACTTTCTCACACTCACAACCCCCACCCCAGACAGACACACACACACAGACAAACAAAGACCCACATGCACACATATATTTTGTGTGGTGAATTTGTACTTGCAGAGTTACATTGCACTTTGCTCAAAAACTGCATGAATTGATTGTCTGTTAAGCCTTTCATCTGTCAGAATACAGTGATAGTTTCACTTTATTCTAACAGATGAAAGGCTTAACAGACAATCAATTTTTCAATGTATAATTTCAGTTACATCACACTGCAAATTTTTGCAATAAATTCTGTGTTACGATCGAGCCCTCCACAATCACCTGATGAAGGAGCGTCGCTCCGAAAGCTAGTGTGCTTCCAATTAAACCTGTTGGACTATAACCTGGTGTTGTGTGATTTTTAAATATGGCAGAGGACATCCTCAAAGTGAAGGCAAGGCCCTGACTTTACAAGGACTGTGTGATGGTCATACTTAATAATACAATTGGTCCCCAACTTACGAACATCCAACTTCTGAACATTCAAACTTACAAACGAGATCCCACTTAAATTTTAAGGATGCGCCATACGAACATTCAATTGTACTTACAAATGGATATTTTATATTGTACTGGATTGTGTTGCAATTTGCTTACAAATTGAGCATACTCGGGAACAGAACCCAGAGATTGTACTGTCAGGAATAGATGCATGGACCACAGGTAGATCGATGAATTGAGGATGATTTGATGGCGAGCTCTATTAGATTTTCCCTCATGTTGATTCCCTCACTATCTGTTGCTATTCCAGTCTAGCAGCTACGTCCTTTAGGGATCAGCCAGCTCAGCTAGAATTGGAGCTACCGAGAACTCCTGCTGATGGATATTGAGATTCTTCCACGCAGGGGAACTTCTAGGCTGTTGCCACTCTCTGTGCTTCCTCCAAATGGCATTCAATATCGAGAAGTACAGATCCATCATCTCGATGGATGGGTGGTAATCAACAGGAGGTTTCCTTACCCATGTTTGGCAAAATGGCATGAAACTTCATGAGGTCCTCAATCCAATTTTCCTAACTTCCAAATGGATCATTGTAAAATTCTTGATCCTTTATCTAATTTCTACCGGTTAAGAAAATGTAACTGAGCTCAAGACTGTAAGTGGAATTATATTCCCATTCCGTGTCAGTATATAATGTTATGCTGAGATGCACTGGAACAAACCTGGTTCTAAAAACAAAGTGAAATCACAGTAAGACAGTTCGGTTTGATGACAGAGCATTTGAGTTTGCTGCCCATCACCACACAGTCTAAATAAACTCTTTGTAAATGGATGCCTTATGTTTCAGACAATGTGCACCCATTTCATTGTCCTAAGTGGGAAAAAAATCTGATTCAGTATCATGTGATTTGCCTGACTGATGGATAATTCCCAGTTAAAAAATAACTTTACAAATATACTCTCCTTAAGACTGAAAAAATGTAATTATAGTTTACTTAGTAACCTAGTTGAGCAAAAATGTGCTATTCCTTAAAACCAGATCCTATAAGTGTTTCTGGCAAATATACAGCCGCCCAGCACTGCAACCAATAGTCGTCTCTGTTTACTTTGCAACTGCAAAATTGCTTTGGACTGTACAATCAGCCTTTGGAGACTGCCACTCACAGTAAGTCTGAATTCAATGCTCTATAGCAATTCTCTAATTGATGACTTATAGGCCTAAGGAATTTTTGTTGTTGTTAAAAAATTACGTGACTGAAATCAGGTTTCCCCACGCTCTGTGTGATGCAAGTCAGCTTTACCCAACATCTGGAAATCAGTGCCACAAGCAGCAGAGATTTTGTTAACTTGCTTATAGCCAATAGCAGCTGTGCATCTTGCAGGATTGATTTTAGCCCTTAAAATCAGAACGCATAAAACAAATTTGGCAGAAATTTCACAGAATTAGATGCATTTTGGACAGATTAGTAATTTCCTGCAGAGAAAATCCAGAAAACTTTAAATAGAGAGTGCTGGAGAAACACAGCAGGTCTGGCAACATCTGTGGAGAGAAAGCAGAATTAACATTTCGGGTCCAGTGACCCTTCATCATAACCCAAAATGGAAACTCTGATTTCTCTCCACAGATGCTGCCAGACCTGCTGAGTTTTTCCAGCAATTTCTGTTCTTGTTCCATCTTTAGTCTGTTAAGTGTAGACGTTCTGCAAATCCCTATCGCAATGTTTTGTAGCTTCTTCCTTCAGCTAACTTGAACCAGCCCAAATCCCAAATATTAAAACCCCTGAAATGTTCTCTCAATCATTGGCATGGATAAAGAAATTGAACTCAGCAAGATGAACACCACCTGAGGACTGATAGGCAGAAACTCACTAATGAAGTATGTATGAATGTGCAGCTTAGCCGCATTGCATTGGTTAAAAACCTAGGCTCTCTTTTCTAACTCATCATTTTTATTTTGCATTAGCACATGCTTAGCTTTGGCAACTCTAACTCTTTGGAACACAATGCAATGATATATTCAAATTAAGCATTGGTAAAATTTCAGGGTATTGCTTCATTTGCCGGAACACTGTGTACCATGTTGGCAATGATTTAATGCAATTATTTTCTCAATTTCCTTGAAAGGCACAGCCAGTGAACTTCTAGATGCAAAATAACATCAAGCCTAAGTCTCAATCTGTTTTGATGTCACACATTGTGATCTGGTCCACATTAGGATACATGAATGGTCAATTTTAATATAAGGGAACTAACCACTTCCGTGTTCTACCTCCAGTTCCTCTCTTTGCATCAAACACTGAAAGAGGCACATTTGAAGTCAAGAGGAAGTGAAATATACTGTACTGACAGTAGGTAATGTGGAGGGTACCTGCTATCAATGCTATCCTTCCCGTTTTCTCTTCATCGTTTCACCAACTCTATATTTGATTGTCATTTAACATTAGGATCATCCTGTGTAAACTTGCTCTACTGTCTGTTTCTCATGTAAGGATCAGTGAGTGAATTAAAGGGTGTAGCGGTCAGGAAAGGGCAGTTTGGATGATGTTCCCTTTCTCATGTTGGAGGTTTGGAGGCTAGATTTTGTGCCTCTATCCTGTTCCATACGGATGAGGAGTTGAACCTGAGCTGCTTCTGGTCTGTGTGCAGCAGGTGTGTCCCACTGTTGCTTTTTGTTAGTACTCAGTGTGAGGTTTGCCTCCAACAGGTTGTATTACCTGACATAGCAATGCTTGTTATCTCCCGTAACATAAGAAACTGAGTATAAATTTTGTGGTATTGAAGAATCTGAAAGACTTTCATTAAATAGAACAACGATAAACAAACTCAGATGAAGGGCTTTTGCCCGAAACGTCGATTTTGCTGTAGCTCCTCGGATGCTGCCTGAACTGCTGTGCTCTTCCAGCACCATTGATCCAGAATCAGATATATAAGTGTCTGGGCTAATATTGTATGAAGCTATTACATTACAACAGAGGAATAGGCTTCCTGTGGAGTGTCATGATTGAAGTGATTCAAGGTAAGATGGAGTATGAGATCTTAGCACACTCAAGACATATGCTGTGATACAGAGATTATCTCATGTGCATGTCTCTTAAAGTATGGAGTCATAGAGTTCAAGAGATGGACAGCAAGGAAGCAGACCCTTCAGTCCAACTTATCCATGCTGATCAGATATCCGAAATTAATCAAGTCCCATTTGCCAGCATTTGACCCATTTCCCTCTAAAATCTTCCTATTCACATACACATCCAGATGTCTTTAAAATGTTATAATTATACCAGCCTCCCCCACTTCCTTTGGCAGCTCATTTCATACACGTACCACCCTCTGTGTGAATAAGTTACCCCTTAGGTTAACGTTCCTTGTCATGTTAAACCTATGCCCTCTAATTCTGAATTCTCCCACCCTGGGGAAAAGACGTTGTCTATTTACCCTATCCATGCCCCTCATAAGTTTTTAAACCTCTACAAGGTCACCCCGCAGTCTCTGATGCTTCAGAGAAAACAGCCCCAGCCTATCCAGCCTCTCCCTTTGGCTCAAATCCTCCAAACTGGGCAACAACCTTATAAATCATTTGAGAACCTTTTTGAGTTTTCCAACATAGAGTCATAGAGTCATAGAGATGTGCAGCATGGAAACAGACCCTTCGGTCCAACCCGTCCATGCCAACCAGATATCCCAACCCAATCTAATCCCACTGGCCAGCACCCGCCCATATCCCTCCAAACCCTTCCTATTCATATACCCATCCAAATTCCTCTTAAATGTTGCAATTGTACCAGCCTCCACCACTTCCTCTGGCAGCTCATTCCATACCCTTACCACCCTCTGTGTGAAAAAGTTGCCCCTTAGGTCTCTTTTATATCTTTCCCCTTTCACCCTAAACCTATGCCCTCTAGTTCTAGACTTCCCGACCCCAGGGAAAAGACTTTGCCTATTTACCCTATCCATGCCCCTCATAATTTTGTAAACCTCTATAAGGTCATCCCTCAGCCTCTGAAGCTCCAGGGAAAACAGCTCCAGCC
>NC_057732.1:50522854-50585506 GCF_004010195.1 Chiloscyllium plagiosum | reverse complement strand
TATTTCAAAGTGGCCTGACCACTTTGTACAGCTCCCTACTCCTATATTCATTGCACTGACCAATAAAGGCAATCATATCAAACACCTTCTTCACTATCCTGTTCATCTGTGACTCCACATCCAAGGAACTATGAACCGAACTCTAAAATCCCTTTGTTTGGCAACACTCCCAGGACCTTACCATTAAATGTATGCTGACACATTGACCATGAGATGTGACACAAGTTGAGCATGCTCCATTTTTAATATAAAAACAACGTACTATGGACGCTGGAAATCTGGAATAAAAGCAGAAAACGGTAGAAATACTCAACGGGTTTGGAAGCATCTGTCGAGAGAGAAACTGAGTTACTGTTTCAGGTCTGTGTCCTTCCTTTGTTCTGATTCTCCCTGACCTGATGTGTATTCCCAACATTTTATGATTTTTATTCCATTTTTAATGATTTTCACAGAGTTTTTAAAAACAGAAATATTTTACAGCACGGAAAGAGGCCCTTTGGCCCATCATGTCTACTACACCAGTCATCAAGCAAATATCTATTCTAATTCAATTTCCTAGCACTTGGGCCTATAGCCTTGTAACTTCTAGCCTTTAATTAATTCCCCTCAAAGCTACTGAAAGTAATTAATGTTGTCTGTGAAGACAATTACTTTAGAATTGGTCCAAACAATGCGCCCATTCAATACAAACAGGCATTACCATGTAAACATGCAATGCAAACATTATCAATCTGAGTACATGCCAGAAACCCTTCTGCTAAACAGAGAGGAGAAAATAACCTGTGATTAAACGTAATCAGTGTCTCACAGAAAGAAACCTTTCAATAGGAAACGTGGCTTAGCATTTCATCTGAAATCACAGAACCACTTATGCTGTTATCTATTTACATGTTGTGTTAATAATGAAAGAGATGGGGATGGTAGATTTTAAAGACGTATCGGAGTGAGGCCAATTCTGGGAGAGAACAGACTCAGTTAATGATTTATTCAATTGGAATTTTTTTTGCAGCAATTGTACAATTGGTGAGTCATTTGAAACATGATATATGCTAAGTGTGGCTGGATTGGGAGGAAAAGGTGACATTCCGAACTGTGTGGTTTTTCTTATCTTGTTTGGGTTTGTGATGGACTAATACAGGTTAATTTCCCAGATTGGTCAACAGCTCCCAATACCACTATATCCTGTGACTACTCAGATGGTAGATAGCATTCTAAATGATTCTTGTCCTGTTTGGTTTGATCGTTCCTATACTCCTGATGGCAATTGAATTCACAGTGCAGACTATGGGAACATTTTAATGGTCCATATTTTAATTAATGGCACTGCACGTCGTACATGCACCTTGCCTTTAAGAGAATTCACCTCTAAGAATTCCATGTGCACGTGTGTACAATGTTGTGGCTGCCTGAATGTGGAAACTGCACACACACAAATTGGCCAATTTGCTGTAATGTTCGCATCATAACTTATAATGTGTTTTACTGTTATACAAATACAAACTAACCCACGGAGTTAATCAATCACGATAGGGTTATCGATCATTGTACCATTCTGATTGACATGATCATTTCAATGCCTTGTGTGGACTGACAGAATGAAATGGCTAGACACAATGCCGGATTGTAATAGCTCATGACACATGAGCGGTATGAAGTTAAATTTGTGCTTGAAAACTGAACAAATCAAAAGATGGGAGCTTGAGGCAAAGAGAAGATAGGATTCCTTCTGCCTTTAGAAATGTTAAATCACAGAACTTGTTACTGACTCTGAGATGATGGCTGGTGCAGACAAGTTGCTGAATCATAGAATCCCTACAGAGTGGAAGCAGGCCATTTAGCCCATCAAGTCCACACTGACCCTCTTGAAGAGCATTCCACCAGAGCTCATCCTACTCCTGCATTTCACATGGCCAATCCACCGAGCTCGCATATCCCTGGATACTATGGACAATTTAGCATGGCCAATCCACGTAAGCTGCACAACTTTGGACTGTGAGAGGAAACTGGATCACCGGGAGGAAACCCTCGCAGACAATGGGAGAATGTGCAAGCTCCACACAGACAGTCACCCGAGGCTGGAATCAAACCCTGGTCCCTGGTGCTATGAGGCAGCAGCGCTAACCACTGAGAAACCATGTCATTCCAGAATCAGTGCAGTTGAAAAATTGTTAGTGCTTGAAACATTAGCTGTTTAAATACAACATAGCCCCAGATCACAGAATCCAGGCTGATACATCCATCCAGAATGGAGGGGAGGGCTGCATGTTGAAAGTGGCATCTTTTTGGATGAGATGGTAAACCGAATCGGCCAAAATGATCCATTGGCATTATTTTGTCGAAGGGTAGAGGAGTTCTCCTGTTTCCTGGCTAATATTAATCCCTCAATCAACATCATAGGAAACAGATTATCTGGCCATTATCTCATCGCTGATTGCGAGAGTTTGCTGCATTGAAATTGCTATGTTTGCTATGCTGCAACAATGATTACACTCCCAGAAGTAATCTTTTGGCTGTAGAGGTGCTAAGTAGATGCAAGGCTTTTTTAAAAAAGATAGCTTTCAGAATGGGGTGAACTGCAATGCTGACGTTGAAATGTTGAGAAAATGTTATCTACCTGATTCCAGGTGGAGATGATGAAAACTGACCCCAAATTGTTGCATCACAAAACAATGCCTTTCTTAAAAATTGGATATTCTGTAAATCAGAATATGCTGAATATTGAATTTCAGGAAAAAGAGAGAAAAAAAGAGAGGAAGATCCCCTTGTCTGTGTGGGTTTTCTCCGGTTGCTCTGGCTTCCTCCCACAGTTCAAAGATGTGCTGGTCAGGTGAATTGGCCATGCTAAATTCCCCATAGCGTTAGGTGCACCAGTCAGAGGGAAATGGGTCTGGGTGGGTTACTCTTCGGAGGGTCGGTGTGGACTTGTTGGGCCGAAGGGCCTGTTTCCTCACTGTAGGGAATCTAATCTAATTTTAAAAAAAGTTGAGTATCATCTTGTAATAAGGCCCTTTATGTAAAATGTTGACCAAAACATATAGGGATGGAAACAGAAATTTAATATCACTTGAAATAATTATTAATTTGAAAGTTCATCATTTTTGTTTTCTCTGTAGTACTTTGTACAAGTGACATTCATTTTAAGTAAATGACACAAATTATATATGAAACAAAAAACCGAATTAAAAATCAAAAGAACGGCAGATTTTGTAGATCAGAAACAAAAACAGAAGTTGCTGGAACAGTTCAGCAGGTCTGGCAGTATCTGTGAAGAGAAATCAGAATTGTTTCAAAAAACGGAATTGTCAGTTCAGATGAAGACTCACTGGACTTGAAGCATTAACTCTGCTTTCTTCCCACAGATGCTGACAGACCTGCTGAGTTTCGCCAGCAATTTCTGTTTCAGATCTCCAGTTTACAAATTATAAATGGTTTGGTTTTCCAGTCTGAACACAGGTAATACTCTCTGGAGGACTGCGAAGCAGTGAAGATCTACTGTAAAATATTCTGCCGGGTTAATGCATAATTGGATGTGATAAATGAAGTTCAACATAAACAGGAACAAGGTACTCAATATGAAATGTGAAAGTAAAAGGTACAAATATGTGTGGTTGGGATCTAATTTGTCAAGGATACACCCAAGTGAGACCAATTAGCCTTGGTTGGCTCATCATTCAACGGCATTAACATTCAAAGTGACAATTGGCAAAAAAACGGTATTGTTAAATTAGTTGGCAATTTAATCATGAATTATTGGGTATTATTCTTGTTGACTTTACAGGGTTGTTTGGTCTTCAGCATTGTTCAGTTTCCAAGGACGTGTTGCTTAGGCACCTGGAGAACTGTATAAATAGTTATTCAGGTTGAGAAGGTAAATCTGGAACAATGCTAGGGCAGCAGAATGGAAAGACCTGGATGTACTGAAAGAAAGATTCCAGGGACTTTTTCTTAAACTGTATTCATTCTCAAGATGTGGTTGTTGGAATGTCTTGATTCAATTTTTTCAAAGGGGTGATAGATAAGAAATAGGAACAGAATGAGGCCATTCAGCCCATTGGGTCTGCTCTGTCATTCGATCATGACTAATGGACAGAGTAGATAGAGAGAACCAGTCATAAAACAAACAAAGATGTGAGGGCAGAGATTTAAAGTAATGTGCAAAAGAAGCAAGGATGGTTTGAGAATGAAAAACCTTTTCACGCAGTGAGTAGTTAGGGTTTGGAATGCACTGCCTGGGATTGTGGTGGAGGCAGGTTCAGTTGAGGAATTTGAGACAGCATTGGATAATTATTTGAATAGAAATATCAGGGGAAAAGGTCAGAGATTGCCACAAGGTTATAGAACCTGTGCAGACATAAAGGGCTGCACTGTCACAGTTGTGTGGTACTGTGATTACGGTGAGGATTTTATGCCTAAACTGAGATTAGCACTAATTTAGCATTAACCAGGGACAACCATGAGATGGTGGCTCAGTGGTTAGCACTGCTGCCTCACAGCACCAGGGATCTGGGTTTGATTCCTGCCTCTGTGTGGAGTTTGCACATTCACCCCGTGTCTGCGTGGGTTTCCTCCGGGTGCTCCGGTTTCCTTCCACAATCCAAAGATGCGAAGGTTAGATGAATTGGCCATGCTAAATTGCCTGCAGTGTTCAGGGATGTACAGGTTAGGTGCATTCGTCAGGGGTAAATGTAGGAGAATGGGTCTGGCTGGGTTACTCTTTGGAGGGTTAGAACAAAGAACAAAGAAAATTTACAGCCCAGGAACAGGCCCTTCGGCCCTTCAAGCCTGAGCCGATCCAAATCTACTGTTTAAACCTGTCGTTCAATTCCTAAGCATCTGTATCCCTCTGCTCCCCACCTTCTCATGCATCTGTCCAGATGCATCTTAAATGAATCTCCCGTGTCTTCCTCTACCACCTCTGCTGGCAATGCATTCCAGGCTCCCACCACCCTCTGTGTGAAGTGCTTGCAGCGTGTATCCCCCTTAGACTTTCCACTTCTCACCCTGAAAGTGTGACCTCTCATTATTGAATCCCTCACCATGGGAAAAAGCTTGTCTCTATCCACCCTGTCCATACCCTTCATGATTTTGTAAACCTCAATCAGGTTGCCCCTCAATCTTCTTTTTTATAACAAAAACAAACCTAACCTACTCAACCTCTCTTCATAGCTAGCACCTTCCATACCAGGCAACATCCTCGTAAACCTTCTCTGCACCCTCTCCAAAGCGTCCACATCCTTTTAGTAATGTGGCGCCCAGAACTGTACACACTATTCTAAATACAGCCGGCACTGTGAAAAACGTTTCAGTTGATCATTTATCTTATGTAGTTTTCCTGTAAACTCGCTCAGCAAACTTGCTGTGACTTTGCTGCCTGCTTCACGGGCCTTGAAATTTAGGCCGGAGAAACATCCTGTTGGATTTTCCAGAGAGTAGCAATCTCTCTCTCACAGGTTGCCCCTTGTATTTGGCAAAAGGAAAGCGCTCCTCGTTTTTGACAGACGATTTCGATCAAGCCTCCTTTAGAACTTGGAGTCGTATCTGCATTCTGACCATTCCCAACTATTTGTGCGGAGTGGGGGGAAGAGGTGTAGGCAAATTACTTTCCCTTTCTCCACTGCAATCAGCTGCTGCGTTCTGAAATGTAAATGTCCACAGTCACTTTGACATGTGGTAATTACATAAAGCTGAGTGCGCTGTTCAGGCACTCCAAGGGTAGGGTGCTAGTTTGGGGTGGGGATGCCGCATGGGATAGGTGGTCAAGTGGGTATGGGGCAGGATGCCAGGTGACAAGAGGGTCAGATAAGTGAATTGAATTGAATTAGCTTCATTGTCACATGTACTCAAATGAATACAGTGAAAAGTTTATAAGTCGCCACCATTTTGGGTAAATGTGCTGAGCTACAACTTCTCCCATTCCAAGATTAGTTACTATGTAGCAATGTCACTAACACAAGGTGCCATCTTGGGTACAATCCAAGTGATGCAGTGGTTAGGGCAGGTCGGGGTGGGTGGGAGAAATGGGGGCATGGTGAACGTCAGATCTCAGGATGGGGGGGGTATGGGCTTGGATCTGGTGGATGGTGGATGGGATTGGTGTTGGAGTGGCATTTCAGGTCTGGAGCAGGGGGAAGGGAGAGAGTGTGGTGATGAAAAGGGTAGACAGAAGTGGGCACTGAAGATGCTGGAGATTAGAGTTGAAAAGTGTTGTGCTGGAAAAGCGCAGCAGGCCAGGCAGCATCCGAGGAGCAGGAGAATCGACGTTTCGGGCATAAGCCCTTCTTCAGGAATGAGGCTGGTGTGCCAAGCGGGCTGAGATAAAAGGTGGGAAAGTTGGTGGGGGGGAATTCAGGAGGCTCCCAAGCACTGAGGATGTCACCTAGACAGGGGACGAAACGTCTGCAACACAAATTCCCAGCTCAGCGAAAAGAACCACAACAACGAGCACCCGAGCTACAAATCTTCTCCCAAACTTTGAAAATCTACATTCATCCTGTGTGGTTGGAGGGTTCCTAGGCAGAAGATGAGGCGCTCTTACTCCAGGCGTCGTGTGGCTAGGGTCTGGCAATGGAGGAGGCCAAGTATCTGCATGTCCTTGGTGGAGTGGGAGGGAGAGTTAAAGTGTTCAGCCACGGGGTGGTTGGGTTGGTTGGTGTGCGTGTCCCAGAGGTGTTCCCTGAAATGTTCCGCAAGTAGGCAGCCTGGAGATTAGAGTCAAGATTAGAGTGGTGCTGGAAAAGCACAGCATGTCAGGCAGCATCCGAGGAGCAGGTAAATTAACGTTTCGGGCAAAAGCTCTTCATCAGGAAGAGGGTGCCAGGTCTGGAGCAGGGTGAGGGCTGTCAGGTCCCAGGTGGGTGGGGGGTTTGGTTTCAGATCAGGGTTTGGAGGGGAGTTGTTGAGGAGTAAGGGGAAATTAGGCATCTCCCTCAAAATAAAGTTAAAAATCACACAACACCAGGTTATAGTCCAACAGGTTTAATTGGAAGCACACTAGCTTTCGGAGCGACGCTCCTTCATCAGGTGATTGTGATGAAGGAACAGTGCTCCAAAAGCTAGTGTGCTTCCAATTAAACCTGTTGGACTATAACCTGGTGTTGTGTGATTTTTAACTTTGTACACCCCAGTCCAACACCGGCATCTCCCTTATAATAATGACAACATTTTGGTCCTTGCTAAAGGTTTAAGTATGCCTTATACTTTTTACTCAAAATTGTCACCACACAAAAATAAATTTTATTAAATAATTCATCAACACAGTACAAGCAAGAGGCTGCTTTACACTGCTGAGGTGTATGCTCACCCTGTGTAATTTGAGCTGGGATCTTAGCCTAGGCTGTCTGAGAAGGACCTGAAGCCAAGCAGCAGGGAGAGGAACCTGAGCCGAGTCACATAGGCACATAACCCAGCTGCCAGGAAAGCCACAGCTGAATATACAGAAACCACAGAATGGACTGATCAACTCCTCGCATTTATTCCGGGCAGCGGGTTTAGCCGTGAGGTCATTTCAGGCCATGGAAAGTCTTGAAAACCTCTGCCACAATCTCAGGGGCCGAGGGTTAGACTAACAAGTAAATGCAAACTGCAAGATAATTTCATGTTATTTAATCTAGCCACATCCACATTCTTTACTCCTTTAATGAGGTGAAAACATACAGGGTTAGATTTTACAGTAGCCCTTTGAGATGGATCGGTTGTGATTATAAACCCCACCTGACTTTCGTAGACTTGTCATGGGAAGGAGGATTGCACATAGAATATAGTGTCAGAGGTCAATCCACTATATCCAACTTATAAGTTCTGCATGCAAACTTTCGTAATGCCTTGGTACAGTTTGAAGCAATAAATTGAATGAGGGGAGGACACTTTTTCACTGGGGTGCATTGTAGTCCTCACTCTGTCAAAATAAAAATATACTAATAGATATTTTTACTGTTAAAATGTGTTGAATTTGCAACCTCATTTTCAACCATCACCAAGACTCCTGTTTCCCCCTTGATCCCATTGCCTGACTCCATCCTGCCCCAGTTCATTTGCTGCTGAAACTCTCAGGCATATCACGAGAGATATCTTGGGATATTTCTAGACTTCATGTGAGCAACACTGACCTGGTCAGCCTCCTGTCTGTCCAAGACTCAGTAAATCTTGAGGTCATTGTAAACTTAGCCTGTGTCTTAGCTCACACCTAAACTTTATCACAAACAAAAACTGAAATTTCTGGAAAAGTTCAGCAAGTCTGGCAGCATCTGTGGAGAGAGATCAGAGTTAATGTTTTGGGTCAAGTGACCCCCTACCCCAGGACAGGTGTGTAATAGCTGACTGTGTGTTAACAAGGCCTGATATGTGGGGGGTAATCTCATTCACTCACCTTCCCTTTACGTACTGATTTTAAAAATTAATTCACAGGATCTGGATGTCACTGGCTAGACCAGCGTTTAATGCCCACCCCTAAATGCCCAGAGGGCAGTTAAGAGTTAACCCCACATTGCTGTGGGTCTGGAGTCACTTGTAGATAAAGATGGCAATTTCTTTCCTGAAAGGACATTAGTGAACCAGATGAGTTTTACCGATAATTGGCAATGGTCTCATGATCAGCATTAGATTCCTAATTCCCTGGTATAGAGTCATAGAATCATAAAGATGTACAGCATGGAAACAGACCCTTCAGTCCAACTCGTCCATGCCGACCAGATATACCAACCCAATCTAGTCCCATTTGCCAGCACTTGGCCCACACCCCTCTAAATCCTTCCTATTCATGTCCCCATCCAGATGCCTTTTAAATGTTGTCATTGTACTGGCCTCCATCACTTCCTCTGGCAGCTCATTCCACACATGCACCACTCTCTATGTGAAAAAGTTGCCCCTTAGGTCCCTTTTATATCTTTCCCCTCTCACCCTAAACCTATGCCCTCTAGTTCTGGACTCCTCTTCATGAGGTTGTCCGCAAGGTTTGTCTGGTCACCCTTTTGTGAAATAATTTGGTGGGGCATTTTGCAAAATGCGAGGTGCTACTTAAATGCAGGTTGCTTTTGAATAAACTGCTCAATGACACACTTTCACTTTAACAAGGAAGGGAAGATTTTACAAATATTCTAAGTGCAGTTAGAGTCCAAGCCTCACCCTGAGGATTGTGAAAGAATTTGCTTGAAGTCTGGCATGATTTCATCTGGTTGATGCAGAATGCGTCCAGCTATTGGTCATTTTCTGGCAGTTTATCAGGAAAGCTCCAGGAAAGCCTATGATGTTGTAAACTGAATATGTCATTGTACATTGTGTATCAATTCACTTGCAGCTATATTTGGGATATCGAGAAACCGGTTTCTGTCAATTTATCACATGCTTACATTCCAGTCCCCAAGTGACATTGAAGGATATTTTTTCCATCTTCCGTTTCTCTTTCCCTGCAGTCGGAAGGGATTCACTATGGCAATAAAATTACAATTCAGGGAACTGACAGGAAATCACAGGCAAGGACACACTGGGGAGATCATAAAAATCACAGAACCCCTACAGTGTGGAAGCAGACCATTCAGCCCATCAAGAACATACCAACCCTCTGAATAGTAACCCACCTAAATCCACCTCCTACCCTATAACCCTGCATTTTTCTACACCCCTGGACACTACGGGAAATTTAGCATGCCCAATCCACCCTAACCTGCGCATCTTTGAACTGTAGGAAGAATGACATAGAACATAGAACATAGAAAAATACAACGCAGTACAGGCCCTTTGGCCCTTGATGTTGCGCCGATCCAAGCCCACCTAACCTACACTAGTCCACTATCCTCCATATGCCTATCTAATTCCCGTTTAAATGCCCATAATGAGGGAGAGTCCACCACTGCTACTGGCAGGGCATTCCATGAACTCACGACTCGCTGAGTAAAGAATCTACCCCCAACATCTGTCCTATACCTACCACCCCTTCCCAGGGTGAATGTGCAAACGCCACACAAACAGTCACCTGAGGGCGGAACTGATCCCAGATTCCCTCATGCTGTGAGGCAACAATACTCACCACTGAACCACCGTGCTGTGGCAATACTGGTAATGTACGGCACTAATCTGAGGATGTTAGTTCAAATCCCCTTTGAGCTGCTGGAATTAAAAGTCAGTCAATGAATCTGGAATTAAAACTCAGTTTTGTTAATGGTGACAATAACCACTACCAGTTGTAAGAACCCATTTTGTTCATTTAATGTCCTTTGGGGAGATTGTTAAATTGTTGCGAGATGAGAAATTAAATGGCTGTCCTTTGTTCACCAATCTCCATCACTGTCCAGTGCTGTTCCCCCCTCCCACAAATTCACAAGGTTAATTTGCAAACAATCCCTTCTCTTGTGAATAACTTTCTCCCAGGCTGAAAAATGGCAGATGGAGTTCAATCTGGATAAATGTGAGGACAAGATTTATACCATTAATGGTAGGATAGTGTTGTAGAGCAAAGGGAGCTGGGGGTGAAGTTACACAATTCTCCAAAGTTTGTGTCACATGTAAACAGGGTGGTTAAAAAGGCATTTGGCACGCTTGCCTTTATTGCTCAATCCTTTGAGTGTAGCAGTTGGGACGTCATTTGAAGTTGCACAGGATGTTGATGAGGCCTTTTCTGGAATACTGTGTCCAGTTCTGGTCACCCTGTTACAGGAAGGATATTATTAAACTAGAGGCGGTTCAGAAGAGATTTACCAGGGTATTGCCAGGTATGGAAGGTTTGAGCTATAAAGAAAAGCTGGATACACTGGGACTTTTTTCACTGGAGCGTAGGACGTTGAGAGGTGACCTCATGGAGGTTTATAAAATAATGAGGGGAATAGATAGAGTGAATGGTAGTGGATTTCAAGACTATGGGGCACATTTTTAAGGTGAGAGGATTTTAAAAAGGCTTGAGGGCCAACGTTGTTATACACGTGCTGGTCTGCTTGTGGAATGAACTCCCTGAGGAAGAGGTGAGTTCGGGTACAATTACAATTTTTGAAAGACATTTGGATGGATACATGAATGGGAAAGGTTTGGAGGGATATGGGCAAGGAGCAGGCAGGTGGGACTAGTTTAGTTTGGGATTATGGTCAGCATGGAAGGGTCTGTTTCTGTGCTGTATGACTCTATGTCACAATTTAACTCAGCTTTCTTGAGTTAACAAAAGAGTGAGTTTATTAGTTACTAATCAGGAGAAGAAACAATTACCAAATACACATGCACAGATACAAGTTAAAAAAAGAACAGTCTCTGAATCATTCATGAAGATTACTATTAAGTTATTTCTCATTGTTAAAACTGTTATATTGGATGGTAATGGTAACATTAAGAATGCTGACTGAGAAGTCAGTTTTGAGATTTGTGGCTTTGTAAGTTGATGGAAATTCCTTTGTCCAGGTTCTTTTAGATGGTATCTGCAGCACTCAGAGAGAGGAAGTGTCTTTTCCTTTTCACCAGCAGTGCAGGGGGATGTGGAGATGCTGGTGTTGGGCTGGGGTGGATAAAGTTAAAAATCACACAACACCAGGTTATAGTCCAATAGGTTTACTTGGAAGCACCAGCTTTCGGAGCACTGCTTCTTCGTCAGGTGCTGGTGGAGTCTAAGATCATAAAACACAGAATTTACAGCAAAAGATTACAGTGTCATGCAACTGAAATGACACATTGAACAAACCTGGATAATTTAATGGCTGTCTTCAAGCTATGACCTTCAGAGTGCACTAGATTTATACTGTTATGTATAATTCATACTGTTCTGTATAATTCATACTGTTATGTATGATTCATACTGTTATGCCAGACCATTAGTACACACAAATCAGCAGGGTAAAAACAAAGACTGCAGATGCTGGAAACCAGATTCTGGATTAGTGGTGCTGGAAGAGCACAGCAGCTCAGGCAGCATCCGAGGAGCAGTATAATTGATGTTTTGGGCAAAAGCCCTTCAGGTGCTCCTCGGATGCTGCCTGAACTGCTGTGCTCTTCCAGCACCACTAATCCAGACACAAATCAGCAGGTACAGTTGGTTTTTAACCCCATTGTTTTGTGTCTCTCTGGAGGAAAACACAATCTGTGGGAGTGTGGCTTTGCTCTGCCTGTTCCTATTTATTCTTTGTATTTGAAGTTTTCCTGATTCTGTTTAGGTGTGACATTCCATGGGTGCACAAAAGGACAATGCCAGACAGTCACTGAATTTATAGCCACCTTTTGCTACAGTGGTTGTTCACAAGCTCATAAATACTTCAAGGTTTTGACCCATCATCATGACACCATGCAAGCTTCGTTAGACATTAATAAGGGCAAAATCTGACCACATTAGAATCATATGCAAGGTCCTTCTTTGCCAATACAACATTCAAGGATCAACTAGAAACTGCCCAAATCAAAGATTTTTAATTCACTCACAGGATGTGGGCATCGCTGGCCAGGCCAACATTTATTGTCCATCCCTAATTAGCAGAGGGCAGTTAAGAGTCAATCATGTTGCTGTGGGTCTGGAGTCACATGTAAGCCAGACTAGGTAAGGATGGCAGATTTCCTTCCCTAAAGGACATTAGTGAACCAGTTTCATTTTTCCTGACAATCAGCGTCGGTTTCATGGCCACCATTGGACTCCTAATTCCAGATTTTTATTGAATTTGTTTTCCATCTGCCATGACGGGACTTGAAC
The DNA here is from genome assembly GCF_004010195.1 of Chiloscyllium plagiosum. Classification (NCBI taxonomy): domain Eukaryota; kingdom Metazoa; phylum Chordata; class Chondrichthyes; order Orectolobiformes; family Hemiscylliidae; genus Chiloscyllium; species Chiloscyllium plagiosum. The sequence continues at coordinate 50,572,857 of NC_057732.1, read as the reverse complement.
CCAGGTTCCCAGGATCTTGCATTAATACCACTCATCCGTTGCTTCTCCCATTGTGAAGACTAAGCCTTCGGTTTTGAGTAATCACTGCCCTTCTGCTCTTGAACCCAATCCATTTCTGACTCAGACGGGAAGTAGCTGTCTGCAACCTGAGGAATCCCAGTGAGAGAAGCTTTCTCTATCGTATCATCACATCATCTACTTCCGTCTCCATGAACACGCCAGTCTTAGCTCATGCTCTGAAATCCTTTTTCCCACATTTGCCATCTGAAACCTTAATTCCTACATGCTCTTTCTCTCAGTCCCTTCCTGTCCAACCACTTGTTGGTAACTATCAATGGGCTTGTTTGCCCTAAACATCGATTTGTCTTCAATCCACTATAGAACCATGAACCCATTCTGGCAGGGATTTCTAGATCATGAATTAAGGAAGCCCTTGATGGTTTTTATACCTGTAATTCTGCAATACTGATGGTAAAGTATAGCCACCCATTGTAAACCTGTGAGAAATCAGCTCAGTAGGTGCAGGCTGAAACCAGGTATGATACCAATGAGTCTTTTTGTCCCATGTGGTGCAGTTATTTACTGGAGAAACTCACTGAATTGTGGCCAGTTGGTCCCTCAAATTACCTCCACTTTGTTCCTCCCTCTATTCAGGTACTAGAGAGGTCACAGAATATTGTAGTGTTCTTGAGCTGTAGCTGTAGTAACGAGCTATTGTTAAGCCATGGCACCTGTATCAACTGCACCTTAAGCAAACAGTGTATGAATGTAATGGGTAGAGCTGGCTGTACAGGAGCTATTTAACGTCACAAAATCCGTATGTCACAATGATTACCAGAGCCGTTGCTGCTAAGAAGGAAGTGAGGTCACCTGAACAATGGACGTCATGGATTTGAGGGGGAGGTCAACTGTGTTAAATCACATTGAGATAATTCAGTCTGACTGAAAAGAAACTGATATCTCTGTTTACACAGCAAACCTGCCATAATCAGGTGAATGAGCTGCAAAGGTCTGTTTCAATGACTAAAGGCCTTACCTGAGTAATAGATATAAGCAATGATGAGTTAATGATGTTGGAAACCTTGCCATTTGGGAAAACATCACATCAATTAAACGCAATTACCAAAATGAAATGTTTGAGCTGTCGCTGAAATGAGAGAATGGTGGAGTACTACAGGCAGACAATAACCCTCATGTGACAAGGGGGTAGTCATATAAATACACAGGAGCCTGTCATGTAAAGGACTGACTCCAACTCCCACTCACCTTGGTGCTGTGGTACTGATAGATCCATTTATGAACGAGGTATTGAGCTGTCAGGAAGATGGATGGAGCACAGTCACTTTAACCCAATGGATTGGGAAATGTGAGGTTTTGGCAGGAAGAATGAAGAAATGGCATATTATTTAAATGGAGAAGGACTGCAGACGGCTACAGAACAGAGGGTTACAGGGGTCCTCATGCATGAATCTTAAGGATCCAAATTCAGCAGATTAGAGGAGAGGCAAATAGAATGTTGGCCTTTATTTCTCAGGGAATGGACTATAAAAATAAGGAGGTTTCTCAAAATATACAAGGCACCGGACAGATCACATCGAGTCATACAGCACAGGAACAGACACTTCAATCCAATGTGCCCATTCTGACCAGATATCCTAAATTAATTTAGACTCATTTGCCAGCACTTGGCCCATATCCCTCTGAACCTTTACTAATCAAATTCCCATCCAGGTGCCTTTTAAATGTTGTAGTTGTACCAGCCTCCACCACTTCTTTTGGTAGCTCATTCCATATGCAAACTACCCTCTGAGTGAAAAGGTTGCCCCTTAGGTCCATCTTAAATGTTTCCCCTCTCACCTTAAATGTTTGCCCTCTACTTTTTGACTCCCCCACCCGAGAAAAGACCTTGTCTATTTACCCTATCTATGCCATTCATGATTTTATAAACATCTATAAGGTCACCCCTCAGCCTCTGACACTCCCAGGGAAATAGCCCCAGCCTATTTAGCTTCCCCCAATAGCTCAGACCTTCCAACCTTGGCAACATCCTCGCAAATCTTTTCGGAACCATTTAAAGTTTTACAAAATCGAGCAGACAGATCAGAATTGTATGCAATACTCCAACAGTGGCCTAACCAATGTCCTGTACAGCCGCAACATGACCTCCCAACTGCTGTACTCAGTAAAGGAAGCATACAAAATGCCTTCTTCACTATCGACCTGTATCTTCACTTCCAGGGAACTATGAACCTGCACGCCAAGGTCTCTTTGTTCAGCTTCACTCTCCAGGGCCTTCCCATTAAGTGTATAAGTCCTGCCCTGATTTGCCTTTCCAAAATGCAGCACCTCATCTAAATTTATCTAATATAAGCTCTATCCACCACTCCTTGGCCCATTGGCCCCTTTGATCAAGATCCCATGGTAATCTGAGGTAACCTTCTTTGCTGTCCACTACACCTCCAGTTTTGATGTCACCTGCAAACTTACTAACAATACCTCCTATGTTTACACCCAAATCATTTATATAAATGAAAAAAGTAGTGGACCCCGCACCGATCCTTGTGCCACTCCATTGGTCACAGGCCTCCAGTCTGAAAACAACCCTACACCACCACCCTCTGTGTTCCACTTTGAGCTAGTTTTGTATCTAAATGGCTAGTTCTCCCTGTATCCCATGTGATCTAACCTTGCTAACCAGTCTCCCACGAGGGACCTTGTTGAACGCCTTACTGAAGTCCATATAGATTACATCTGCCGCTCTGCCCTCAACAATCCTCTTCATTACTTCTTCAAAAACCTCAATCAAGTTAGTGAGACATGATTTCTCATGCACAAAGCCATGTTGACTATCCCTAATCAGTCCTTGCCTTTCCAAATACATATAAGTCCTGTCCGTCAGGATTCCCTCCAACAACTTGCCCACCACTGATGTCAGGCTCACTGGTCTATAGTTCCCTGGCTTGTCCTTACCACCCTGCTTAAACAGTGGCACCATGTTAGCCAACCTCTAGTCTTCTGACATCTCACCTGTGACTTTCGATGATACAAATATCTCAGCGTGAGACCCAACAATCACTTCCCTCACTTCCCGCAGAGTTCTAGAGTACATCTGATCGGGTTCTGGGGATTTATCCACCTTTATGTGTTTTAAAACATCCAACAGGCCCTCCTCTGTAATATGGACATTTCTCAAGATGTTGCTAATTATTTCCCACGTTCTATATCTTCCATATCCTTCTCCCGTAAACACTGATGCAAAATACTTGTTTAGGATCTCCCCATCTCCTGCAGTTAGCAACTGTCAGGTGCATCACCTCCTCAGATCAGTTGCTTTGTCTGGATAACTACCTCTGCGTATGACAACATGGATGCCTCTTCGTAAAAATTCATTTATGGGATGAGGGTGGCTTTGGCTAGGCCAGTATATATTGACTATCCCTAATTGCCAAGAGGGCAGTTAAGAGTCAACCACATTGCTGTGGGTCTGCAGTCACATGTTGGCCAGACCACATAAGGGCAATTTCCTTCCCTAAAGGACATTAGGGATGGATTTTTCCCAATGGTGGATTCATGTTCATCATAAGACTCTTAACTCCAGATGTTTATTGAATTCAAATTCCAATATCTACTGTGGTGAGATTCAAACCCAAGTCCCCAGAACATTACCTGGGTCACTGCATTAACAGGAGAAAGTGAGGTCTGCAGATGCTGGAGATCAGAGATGGAAATGTGTTGCTGGAAAAGCGCAGCAGGTCAGGCAGCATCTAGGGAACAGGAGAATTGACATTTCGGGCATTAGCCCTTCTTCAGGGCTGCATTAACAGTCTAGCGATAACACTACTGGACCATCACCTCTCCTTATCAAATGATTATCATCGTAACTGATAACAGAAACATTTGAAATTGACAATTTTTGTAACAAAGAATGTAAACTTAAAATTTCTGTTTGTTTAACATAACACAAGTCACTGCAAGATAACCACTGGCTGGAGATGGACGCTGGAAATCAGCACAACATATCATCTGCAACAATAAACAACAACAAATCGAGCCAATAATTTCCTTTCAGGTCAGAGTTCACTGTGATTGTGTCACACAGACCGGTTCACCCAAAAATGATCTCTTGTCGATAAAGTAAATAGCATCCTGGGCTGAGTTTGTTTTTGCTAAGTGCCCTATCAGTATTGCTTAGGAGTGGAAAGTGTTAGTGGAATGCGTTAAAATGTGATAAAGAACAGTGACAACAATTTCCATTCATGTGGCCTCTTTAACACAACAAAATATCCCAAGACAATTCAGACATTGTAAAAAAGTTGTCACCAAGCCATATGTGGAGATGGTGTGGTGGTGCTGGTGTTAGGCTGGGGTGGATAAGGTCAGAACATGACACCAGGTTATAGTCCAACAGGTTTATCTGAAATCATAAGCTTTTGGAGCAACAGGACTATAACCTGATGTTGTGTGATTTCTGACCGTGTGTGGAGATATTAGACAGCTGATGCTATAGAAGGTGATAAGATGAATCTTGGAAGAAGAAAGAGAGTTTGCAAGGTGGAGAGCTTAGTATTGATAGGTATTAGACAACTCTCCCCTTTCATATTGCAATAACATTTCTCCAATGTCTTTGTATTTTTATCTGTAATTTATATATTGCAGTTGGAGGTGAGCATTGAACCCATGTCTAGTGTGAGCTGATTAACTTAACAATTTGATAGATAAATGTTTCATTGCTATTTGAATCATAAAAGTATCTATCAACCTTGTTCACGTGGCAGTGAATAGTGCAGGGATAATGGTTGTGTTGGAATTGATAGGGATTTGCTGACATATTATAAACAAGTGCTTGCTTCATGAGTTTAATTACTCACAACAGTTCCAATTATTAGTTTATAAACTGACTTCAGCCACAGTTCTGTTGGCCAACAAAATGACATCAGTACTTAACTATGTAAAATCAACCATTTATGTAAGATCTTTAGATTTGATTCCCTACAGTGTGGAAACGAGCCCTTCCACACTGACTCTCCGAAGAGTAACTCACCCAGACCCATTTCCCTCTGACTTATGCACCTAACACTTTGAGCAATTTAGCATGGCCAATTCACCTAACCTGCACATCTTTGGATTATGGGAGGAAACCAGAGCCCCCGGAGGAAACCCACGCAGACACGGGGAGAATGTGCAAACTCCACACAGACATTCGCCCGAGGGTGGAATCGAACCCGGGTCCCAGGTGCTGTGAGGCAGCAGTGATCGCCACTGTGCCGCCCCGATCCATTTACTAGATAGTCAACAGAATTTCAGTCCTTCCCCTGCCCTTTGGTGTTGATTGATGCTGTCATAGTTTTATGTGTGTCAGTATCTTTCTGGTACTTTGTTCATGTGTTATTTGAATATAAAATGGGTCGTAGTCCAAATTGTAATCGAAGATGATTCTGTCCTCACGGAATGTCTTTACATGTTTCCATTCAGAATCATTGTCCAGAAACTGGACACCTGGCCAACTGATGCTTTCAAGGTCTCTGACCTTATTGGGGAAGTGATAGCTCGGTGATGTTGTTGTGATCCTGTTAATACAGAGACCCTGGTAATGTTCTGAGGGCCTGGGTTTGAGGCCATGGCAGATAGTGGAATTGGAATTCAATAAGAATTTGGAATTAGCAGTCAAATGATGGCGAGTAAACTATTGTTGAGAAATCCCACCTGTTCACTAATGTCCTTCAGGGAAGGAAATCTGTTGTCCTTACTTGATGTGACCTACATGTGACTCCAGACCAACAGAAATCTGGTTGACTCTGGAAAATTTAAATGGTCATTGGATAAACATATGGATAAAAATGGAATAGTGTAGGATAGATGGGTTTCAGATTGGTTCCACAGATTGGTGCTACATCGAGGGCCGAAGGGCCTGTACTGCGCTGTAATGGTCTATGTTCTAATTAGGAGTGGGTGATAAATGTTGGACTTGCCAGTGATACCCACATCCTGTGGTTGAAAATGAAAAAAACCTTATCCTATGTACTGTTTTATATCCTTCTGCAATCTGGAATTGGGCAGAATGGGATAGCAATTTGCACCCTTTCCTGGTATTTGGTGCATGTGGCACTGTAACCTTTAGTCCTTATTTTCAATTCTTCTAACTCTGTCCCTTAAACCTGAAGGGATTGATTCACTTGGATTGATCAAGAGAAATGATTTCCTCTTTTATCATTCATTTGATATGGGTATCATTGGCGAGTCCAGCATTTATTGCCCAGAGGGAGTTAAGCATCAATCACGTTGTTGTGGGTCTGGACTTACATAGAGACCAGATCAGAAGACTTCCTTCTCTAAATGACATTAGTGAACCAGATGGGTTTGTCCTGGACAGTTGATAGTAATCTTGCGGTCATCTTTCAATTCCTAATTCTAGATTTTTATTGAATTCAAATTACACCATCCGCCACGGTAGGATTCAAGCCTGAGTGCTCAAAACATTGCCTATTCGAGATTAATATCTAGTGATAATACCACTAGGCCATCACTGACTCCTAGTTGAAAAGTGTGCCCTTGGAAAAGCACAGCAGGGCAGACAATGCCCGAGGAGCAGGAGAGTTTGATGTTTCGGGCAGAAGCCCTTCATCAGGAATTCCTGATGACCTGCTGTGCTTTTCCAGTGCCACACTTTTCGATTCTGACTCTCCAGCATCTGCAGTCCTCACTTTCTCTCCATCACTGACTCCTCCCCTAGCTACCAAAGGAGATTGGTGAATAGTCCATGAATCTATTCTAAAATCCTTCAACCAGGTCTCTGTGTAAATTGATGAAGGAAGTGAAATGTGGTGATCTGGTAAAGTATCCATCGGCTCAGCCAATGTAATCTGCTCATTCAGAAACACCTGGGTGGGGTACTGAGGGAAAGAAAAAGCTGAAGCCCTAAACGCATACATTGCCTTCTGGACTAAACTCCTCACAGGAAAATTAATCAAACCTTTGCTAATGAGGGAAATTGAAAGTAATAGGAACAGGAAATTCTGTCAGGTCAGCTTCTGTGGAAAGAGGAACTGGAAACATTCTGGATCATAATCTTCCATCAGAAGATGTGCAGAATATTCTAGAAATAGCGAGGAAGCAAGGGGCTCAGGAACATGAAGAACTTGGCGAAAATGGTATCAGTGAAGAAATAGTCCTTTGGAAGTCTAGTCACTGTTGTGATGTAGAAAACATGACAGTCAATTTGCACAGCAAGCTCCCAGGCTCCCACAAACAGCATGAGATAACGACCACACAACTCTATTTTGTGATATCAATTGAAGGATAAATATTGACCAAGGATAACGCCCTATTCTTCAAAATAATGTCCTGAGATCTGTGACATTCACCTTAGAAAGTGGACAATAACTTACCAGTTCACCTGGAGGACATCAGGACTGCACGTGATCTTTGGGTTCCACACCTGGAGTGAGACTTGTACCTGGATGCTTGTGACTCAGGGGTGAAAGACTCACTCTTCTGCTTGGGCAGTCTCTCAGGATCTAGGAGTCATAGTCATAGCGATGTACAGCATGGAAACAGACCCTTCGGTCCAACCCGTCCATGCCGGCCAGATATCCCAACCCAATCTAGTCCCACATGCCAGCACCCGGCCCATATCCCTCCAAACCCTTCCTATTCATATACCCATCCAAATGCCTCTTAAATGTTGCAATTGTACCAGCCTCTACCACTTCCTCTGGCAGCTCATTCCATACCCTTACCACCCTCTGTGTGAAAAAGTTGCCCCTTAGGTCTCTTTTATATCTTTCCCCTCTCACCCTAAACCTATGTCCTCTAGTTCTGGACTCCCGACCCTAGAGAAAAGACTTTGTTTATTTACCCTATCCATGCCCCTCATGATTTTGTAAACCTCTATAAGGTCACCCCCTCAACCTCCGACGCTAGAGGGAAAACAGCCCTAGCCTGTTCAGCCTAAATATAGCTTAAATCCTCCAACCCTGGCAACATCCTTGTAAATCTTTTCTGAACCCACTTGTCTTCTGTTTGATGGGTACTGGATGTTTGAACCTGCAGCTTCTGTGGGTCAGATAGATCTTGGCGGGTCAGGTAGATAAGGTATTTGGACAATCAATGCCTGAGCCTCAACTCTGCTTATTCCATTTGAAATTTCTCAATTTGTTGGGTGTCTTTCAAACAGACAGTCAATTTGCACAGAGCAAGCTCCAGGCTCCCACAAACAGCATGAGATAACGACCACACAACCTTCTCCTTATCAATTGGCCACAAGTCAGGGATGCTTTGATGCCATCTCTAAACAGTCCCTGCTGTCCTCCTAAGAGTCCATCAACATCCTGGGAGTTATCAATGATCAGAAAGTTAACTGGGCTTACCACATAAATGAGCAGGTCAGAGGCTAGAAATACTGCGACGAGTAACTCACCTCCTCACTCCCCAAAGCCACAAGGCAAAGTCAGCTGTGTGATGGAATACTCCCCACTCGCCTGGATGGGGGCAGCTCCAACAACACTCAAGAAGCTTGATATCATCCAGGACAAAGCAGCCACTTAATTGGCACCACATCCACAAATATCCACTCCCTTCACCACCAAAGCTCAGTAACAGCAGTGTGTGCTGTCTACAAGATGCACTGCAAAAGCTCACCAAAGATCCTCAGACAGCACCTGCCAAACCCACAGCTACTTCCATCTAGAAGGGCAAGGACAGCCACTACCTTCAAGTTCCCCTCCAAACCTCTCACCATTCTGAGTTGGAAATATATCGCTGTTCCTTCACAGTCACTGGGTCAAAATCCTGGAATTCCCACCCTCAGGGCATTGTGGGTCAGTGGACGGCAGCGGTTCAAGAAGGCAGCTCACCACCACCTTCTCAAGGGCAACTAGAGATGTGCAATAAATGCTGGCTCAGCCAGCAACATCCTCATCTCATTGAAAAGTGAATAAATAAAGAAAAATGTCTTCTGTAACTATCGGGTTCCAATCATTGGTTACTTCAGGAGACAGGTGTTTTAGGTTTGAACAATATGGTGCAGAATGTTTTCAAAGGGGAGAGCGATCAACAGGGGGTCATCGTAGACATGGGAACTAACGACATAGGAAGGGAAAAGATTGAGATTCTGAAGGGAGAATACAGAGAGTTAGGCAGGAATTTAAAAAGGAGGTCCTCGAGAGTAGTAATATCTGGATTACTCCCAGTGCTACGAGCTAGTGAGGACAGGAATAGGAGGATAGAGCAGATGAATGCATGGCTGAGGAGCTGGTGTATGGGAGAAGGATTCACATCTTTGGATTATTGGAATCTCTTCTGGGTAGAAGTGACCTGTACAAGAAGGACGAATTGCACCTAAATTGGAAGGGGACTAATATACTGGTACAAGAAGGACGAATTGCACCTAAATTGGAAGGGGACTAATATACTGGCAAGTAGATTTGCTAAAGCAGCTTGGGAGGATTTAAACTAGTAAGGTGGAGGGGTAGGACCCAGGGAGATAGTGAGGAAAGAGATCAATCTGAGACTGGTACAGTTGATAAAAGTAGCGAGTCAGAGTAATGAGTACTGGAGTTGGGAGGTCATGTTGTGGCGGTACAGGACATTGGTTAGGCCACTTTTGGAACACTGCATGCAATTCTGGTCTCCTTCCTATTGGACGGATGTTGTGAAACTTGAAAGGGTTCAGGAAAGATTTACAAGGATGTTGCCAGGGTTGGAGGGTTTGAGCTATAGGAAGAGGCGAACAGGCTGGGGCTGTTTTCCCTGGAGTGTCGGAGGCTGAGGGATGACCTTATAGAAGTTTACAAAATTATGAGGGGCATGGATAGGATAAATAGACAAAATCTTTTCCCTGGGGTCGGGGAGTCTAGAAGTAGAGAGCATAGGTTTAGGGTGAGAGGGAAAAGATTTAAAAGAGACCTAAGGGGCAACTTTTTCACACAGAGGGTGGTACGTGTAATGGAATGGGCTGCTTGAGGAAGTGGTGGAGGCTGGTACAATAGCAACATTTAAGAGGCATTTGGATGGGTATATGAATAGGAAGAGTTTGGAGGGATAGAGGCCGGGTGCTGGCAGGTGGGGCTCGGTTGGATTGGGATATCTGGTCGGCATGAACGGGTTGGACTGAAGGGTCTGTTTCCATGCTGTACATCTCTATGACTCTAATATGACATGTCCTTTGCAGCTGACTTTAAGTGATCAGAGTTTTGAAGGCGAGAATGTTGTCTTAGAGAGGAAGGCTACTGTTGGACCATCTTTCTTGAGCCTAGATTATATTATAACAACTCAATCAGCAAAGGGCAACCAAAATATTGATGAAGAAAACAGAACAGTAATTACTAGCAAGAGATGTAATCACACACCGTGCAAGTTTCTACAGATATGTGAAAAACATGGAAGAGGTAACAGAAAATAAAGGTTGGTCTGTGTGTGCAGGCAGACTGAGGGAAAATTATAAATAAAAAAACAAATGAACTGTGGATGCTGTTAATCAGAAGCAAAAACAGAAATTGCTGGAAAAGCTCCGCAGGTCTGGCAGCATCTGTGGAGAGAAATCAGAGTTAACGTTTCAGGTGGTGTCACCCTTCCTCAGAACTGAGGACCCAAACCGTAACTCTGATTTCTCTCCACAGATGCTGCCAGACCTGCTGAGATTTTCCAGCGCCTTGTTTTTGTTTGTGAGGGAAAATTATAAATGGGGAAAAAATGTTAATCTTTTACCTTCAGTGTGGGCATAGCTAGCAGGATCTGCATTTGTTACCCACTCAGATTGCTCCTTGTGGCAGAGTGACTCATTATAACCATTTTGCAATCAAGGGTTAAGGATCAATCTCATCGCTGTGGTTCTGATGTAGGCCAGACCAGGTAAGGAAGGTAGCTTCCTTTATTTATTAAAGAGGCAAAGTAGAATTTTAATGATAATTAATGGTGGCTAACACTGAGATGAGCTTTTAAATCTGGATTTTATGCATTATATTTTAGATTTTCCGTGCTGTCATGCTCCTGCCCTTGGGATGTCAGTCTGGGCCTCTGGATTATTGGTCTACCCTCCCACCATTTCAGTTGGATCACTTGACAACTAGATCAATTCATGGGGAAGCAACGGCACCATTGGTAATGCCCCAACCTCTGGGACAGGAGGCCTGGATTCAAGTCCCACTTGTACCAGAGGCATGTAATAACATCTCTGAGCAGGCTGATTAGAAATGTCTATAACAATGTAAGGAAAAGCAGAGCCAAAGAAAAAACCTTTTAATTTAAACAACTAGTACCTGTCCGCATGCCTGAAGACACAAAGACTTGATGTGAATGATTAACTTGGAAAGAGTGTTGGTGTGTCCCCTATGTTGGGTAAAGTGCATGGGACAGGTAATACCTCAGAACATTATTCCCATCCCTCAGGATTTGAGCAGCCTCTTTATTGAAACTGCCTTGACTTTTCCGCCACAAAGTCATTCTCCATCTCAGTTCACAACAGGAAAGGTGGTTCAGAGTGCTTTTGACATTTGGATAAGGTTAAACATCATCAGGACCAATGCTCTGAAAGCTTGTGCTTCCAAATAAACCTGTTGGACTATAACCTGGTGTTGAAAGTGAGGACTACAGATGCTGGAGATCAGAGCTGAAAATGTGTTGCTGGAAAAGCGCAGCAGGTCAGGCAGCATCCAAGGAACAGGAGAATCGACGTTTTGGGCATGAGCCCTTCTTCAGGAATCTGATTCCTGAAGAAGGGCTCATGCCCGAAATGTCGATTCTCCTGCTCCTTGGATACTGCCTGACCTGCTGCGCTTTTCCAGCAACACATTTTCAGCTATAACCTGGTGTTGTGTAATTTTTAACTTTGTACACCCCAGTCCAACACAGATATTGGAATCACTAAATTGCCCATGGGTGATTTGGCAGCTCGTGAAATTAAATCACAGAAACTGTATTGCATGTTTTCTTGTAAATTATTTAATGAATGAAGGAGAAAGCTGCAATAATTCTCCCATTCTGTTGGGCCCCTTGATGTTATTAGCTCATCGGGGACTGAAATTGCACTGGGTGATGCCAGTGATTGATGGAGTGATATATTTGTGTGAAAATTCTCATGTTTTCACTTAAGCACGCATCTGTTGCCAAGGCAATTTTAACCAAAACGAAGACAGTTCTGGAGTCTCTGCTATTAGAATCACAGAGTCATACAATACAGAAGAGGGCCTTCAGCCCATCAAGTCTGCACCAAGTTCATACCACTTCCCAACACTTGGCCCATAGCGTGGAATGTTATGACATTTCTAGTGTTCACCCAGAAGTATTGGATTGCTGGAGCAATTGGATTGCTCCTATTGGACTTGATGTAGGTTGCACAAGAAATAGACCTGGGCTAACTGTCCTTGAGGAGAAAGTGAGGACTGCAGATGCTGGAGACCAGAGTTGAAAAATGTGATGCTGGAAAAACACAGCAGGCCAGGCAGCATCCGAGGAGCAGGAGAATCAATATTTTGGGCATAAGCCCTTCTTCCTGAAGAAGGGTTCAATCCTGAAACATTGACTTACCTGCTCCTCGGCTGCTGCCTGGCCTGCTGTGTTTTTCCAGCATCACATTTTTCAACTAACTGTTCTTGATGGTGTTATTGTCTGAAACAGATTTTTTTAAAGAATGTAATCTGACTCCCTCTTGGTGTCCAGTACACTCTCTACTCTCTCCACATAAATTTCAGTTTTGTTTGGTCTAACTGAGTTGACAATTTGAGATCCAAGGTCTAATTCGGATTCAGAACTACAGATATGTTTTAAAAACTAAATTTATGAAAGTTTGTAACACATGGTACACATTTAAAATAGCAAGAAGCTAGAAGATTGTTGTGATATCATTTTGTTATTGGCACAATTTAGGTTAGCAGGGAATTAATGAAGGCCAATTCCACTTAACAGCCACGGATTTGCATAAGCGTAGAGCCATAAGCGAAAGGTAAAGTCACCATAGTCTTACCAGACCATAGTTATGTCCTCTCATTAGAGGGAGATGATGGTGACTGCTTAAACTGAGAATCATCACACCTCAGGTGAGGCAAGAGGTTAACTTCAGATGGTGTGGGAACTAGCCACCCAGGCAACTGAGCTAACTGACTCCCATCAGATCATGGGTACCCATCAGGCTCTGGGTCCCTCCACGATGGATGCCGAAGATTTGTTTGTAAATGAATTGAAGGTAACCTGGCTGAACTGACTAAAATGTAGCACACAGCATCAAATCTGTGGATGATGGTGTGTTCCTTGTGCCTATCACTAGGTAATATTCACTGTGGGCTGAGTGAGCCTCCTCTGAACTGAAATCTGTCCCGGTTTATGCCATACATTGACCAGTGTACTCGGAGTAATACAGCAGGCCAGGCAGCATCCGAGGAGCAGGAGAATTTACATTTCGGGCATAAGCCCTTCTTCAGGAAGCCCTGATGAAGGGTTCAATCCTGAAACATTGACTCACCTGCTCCTTGGATGCTGCATGGCCTGCTGTGCTTTTCCAGCACCACACTTTTCAACTCTTACTACATTCTCCTATCACTTATTGAAATTGAACCAGTATCCCCAGGTAAAGTCGATGTAATCGGATTTATTTATGGATGCAAGAATACATAGAAGCATTAAGGCACAATGAGACATTGAAGGTTGAGTAACCAGATGAAAAGAAGGATTGATTTTTCAATCTGTATGATTTGGGTGAGGTTAGAAGCCAATGCAGCAGGAAATCAGAAAATTGGCACAATTATGTAAATTTGCAGGGATGCGTGGAAAGAGGAGTGAGGGTATAACTGGATAGGTCTTTCGAGGAGGCAACATGGGCACAATTGGCTGAATGTGTTTCTTTCAGCGCTGGATGATTCATTGATGATCCATTCTTCAAATGAATATTCAAACAATCTGAAATCACAACATCACAAAGAAAATGAAGATGAAAAAGCCTTAGTCCATTTTTCAACCATTAGTCCATTCTTCCTGAATGACTTTGCCATGCTGCTATCACTTTTTCCAATGTTTTAATTCCGTCACACCCACATTGTTAAAAATGGTACAGAAAGAAAAGCTCCATGGGGTGAAAGTTATTTCATTCAAACATCAGGTAATAGTAGCAACTGAGATGAGATGCAGCAAAACAAGTCCTTGAACACATAAGGCATGCTACACTAAGATAATAATTGAGCCATAAGATAATGCAGGAATGAAATGACACTACACAGTGTATGTAAAGGAGCAAGGATCACTGCTAAAATAACAGATAATGGAGTTCAACATGAAGATAGTAACTACTGGGATTGGTTGGACGGTGATACTAGTTTCTGCAATAAGGCTTTTGCAGACCACAGATCAATTATGGTTAGGGAAGGGCATTGAATCATCATAAAGTATCCATCCAGAAATCACGGCCAATGCATCAGTTCATTAGCTAAATGTATCTTTCAGTGATTACCACTGCCATTGCTCAAACCAGTAGCAGCAGTGTGCACCATCCACAAGATGTACTACAGGCCACACTTGTCTGAAAATACCCAATTTGATCTGATCTTCGAAGCTGACTGGACTCAAGCCTGGTTAGTACTTGGGTCAGAAACAGCCTGGGGAATATCCACTACGTTAATTTAACAAGGTGACAATTCGGGTTCGATTCCAGCTTTGGGTGACTGTCTGTGTGGAGTTTGCTCAACTATGTTAATAAATTCTCTAACTTTTCCTGAGTAACTGTTAAAGCTTAAGTGAATCAGAATTGTCTGAATTTAATGGACTTTTGGGGAGGGGAGGTGGGGTGTGTGTATTCTAGGAGAAAGTGAGGTCTGCAGATGCTGGAGATCAGAGATGGAAATGTGTTGCTGGAAAAGCGCAGCAGGTCAGGCAGCATCTAGGGAACAGGAGAATCGACGTTTCGGGCATTAGCCCTTCTTCAGGAATCCTGAAGAAGGGCTAATGCCCGAAACGTCGATTCTCCTGTTCCCTAGATGCTGCCTGACCTGCTGCGCTTTTCCAGCAACACATTTCCATCTGTGTGTATTCTAGGCCAGGTTTCAAATTTCTGAACAATTCACTCGGAATCTGCTGCATTAGATACTATTCAGACATCTAACTTCCATCCATGATCATCTGACAACTCACTATCCATAGGAATATCAGGGTCATACTTTTCCAAAGAACTTCACTGGTGGTAAAACACTTCTGGACTCTTCTGAGGTCGTGAAAGACTCTATATCAATCGCAAGTATTTTGTTTTCACTTCCCTCTTTCTCTTCCTTTTTCTTTTATTTCTCTCTTTCACTTACAAATGCAATGAAAAGCTTACATCATTAAGAATGTTTAATTTGTACTTTAGGACACAGCTGGCAAAATTATTTTGCATTCCTCAACCCCATTTCACGTGCATCTATTAACCTGCAAGAAATGTGTCTCAAAGAACATTGCTGTGTGCCTAGTAACATGATATTTTGGCATTATGGTATTTTATAAATAAGGGCAAACAGGGCAGCACAGTGGCTCATTGGTTAGCACTACCAGCTCAGAGTACTAGGGACCCGGGTTCAATTCTAAATGAATTGCTAAATAAATAAATTCCATGCTAAATTTCCCAATAGTGTTCAGGGATGGGTAGATTAGGTGCATTACTCAGGTATAAATGTAGAGTAATAGGGTAGGGGAATGGGTCTGGGTGGGTTACTCTTTGGAGGGTTGGCGTGGACTTTTGGGTGAAATGACCTGTTTCCACACTGTAGGGATTCTATGATAAACATTACCACTCCAGCTTTGATTTTCCAGTCAGTGTTACTTCAATTTTGGGAAATCTTGGCTAGTGATAGAATGCTTACATCTTGTCACTGTTGACTACTTATTGCAAGTAGATCTTAAATTGAGGTGAAAGGCACTTCGAACATTTTGGCCCTAACCATTCTGCCATTCAGTAATGATTTGGAGGTGCCGGTGTTGGACTGAGATTTACAAAGTTAAAATCACTGGTGGTGTGTGATTTTTAATGCCATTCAGTAAGAGAGCCTTGATGTTGGTTTCAGGTTAGGATTTACTCTAATCTTACAGACTACTCCTGAAACTAGAGGGTAGTTATGTACTGGGTAAGTCTTGAGTTTAAAAGTTTGATTTGATTTATTGCTGTCACGTGTACTGAGGTACAGTGAAAAGTGTTGTCTTATGTGCTCTATAGGCAGATCGTGCTATAGGAAGTGCATCAGGGTAACAGATCAGAGTGCAGGGTACAATGTTACAGTTCCAAGAAAGTGCAGAGAGAGATCAACATTAACATTCGAGAGGTCCATTCATAAATCTGATAACAGGGGGGAAGAAACAGTTCTTGAATCTGTTTATATGTGTTTTCAACCCTTTTTATCTTCTGCTTGACTAAAGAAGGTGGAAGAGAGTATAACTGGTGTGGGAGGGGACTTTCATTATGTTGGCTGTCTTACTGAGGCAGTGGGAAGTATAAATGGAGTCAATGGATAAAAGGCTGTTTTGTGTGATGGACTGGCTGGGTTCACAACTCTTTGTCAGTTCTTTCTTGCTTTATTATTGCTGAGGGTTCATTGTGAACTTTCTTGATATCTGCCCATCAACGACCTTAAATGCCAAACCTTTACATCTCTTCACATTGCTATAGTTTCCATTGAAATACATAGCTGCAGATGTACTTAAATCTTCTCCTCTGCATCCTCACAACTTATTAGGGACTCCTTGGATAGTACAGTCCGGAGGCTCAATACAGCTGGGAGGTAGTAATCCAGGATCCCTGGCTGAATGATCTGACAACAAGAATTTAAATTCCACCACTGTGGCACAGTGGTTAGCACTGCTGCCTCACAGCACCAGAGACCCGGGTTCAATTCTCGCCTCAGGCGACTGTCTGTGCAGAGTTTGCACATTCTCCCTGCGTATGTGTGGGTTTTCTCCGGGTGCTCTGGTTTCCTCCCACAGTCCAAAAATGTGCAGGTTAGGTGAGTTGGCCATGCTAAATTGCCCGTAGTGTTAGGTGTAGGGGAATGGGTCGTTGTGGACTTGTTGGGCCAAAGGGGCCTGTTTCCACACTGTAAGTAATCTAATCTAATCTAAAAAAAATGACAGGTGGTGAAATTCGAATTCAATAAAAATCTGCCATAAAATCTAGTCTAGTGTTGGCAATCAACCACTGTTGATGATAGTTAAAAAACATTGAGCTCACTAAATGTCCTTTAGGCAAGGAAATCTGCTGTTCATGTGGCTCTCAGCAATGTGGCTGACATTTCAGTGCTTTTTTGGTAATTAAAGATGAGCAGTAAGATGCCTGCCCTGCCAGCGATGACCACAATTCATGTATGAGTTTAAAAAAAATACTTGTTCAGAGGCTGTCAAGGATACAAACTGACTTGGGGTCAAACTTCATTCTTTTTGAGATGCAGGACTTTGTAGTCAATATTGGGCTTTTTTGGTGCCTGTTTTACATATTCTCTCTCATTTTCTCTCTCTCTCTGTCTCATTCACTCACCTGTTATTGAACATCCAAATGGTTTGAGTTCATTGCAGTTTTACCCCCAACACAATAAATATGGGTCAAGTGCTATAATTGATGTTCAAATGAAATCCCAGTGAGGTGATGAAGGGTTCAGTTGTTGTAGGAAGCAGAAAGACCAAGATGATACCATGAGGCTCATTTTTGTGAGATGTTCTTTTGAAGACGCATGTTAAACCACCCAGCTGCCATCCAGGAGCCGTGAGGAAAGACCACTGTCTGAGGTCCTCCTTATGGAGTTTAATGGGGGGGGCGTTCAGTTCTTACCCCTTCCTTGTACCCCAATGCATGTATGTGTAGTCTGGTTCAAGGAGGCAATGCCTTTGTTTTGTTTGGATAGTCAAACTCCAATATTTGTTTGTTTCCTTGATATGCTACTGAACAGAATCAAAATGTGTTTGTGACTATGTATGTATATACATATATAATGATAGTTTTAATGAAAAAGTGTACTTTGAAATTAAAAAATGTTTAACAATGCTTACTTTGTGCTACTGCTTGTCCTTGCTGCATGAACATACAGGATAAATGTTTGACTCATCCAACTGGAGACAGCCCCCTATTCGATATGTGTCAGAAATGGGAGGATTCCTTTGTCTCTGAGTCAGAACATTGTGGGTTCATTGTGGCTCCACAGACATGTGCTATTGAAGACAGAAACTAACTAAAGAAGAAATACTTACAGAACAGAATGGTGTGGTAGGCCGCTCCCAGAAACAGTGATCTCTGCGTCTGCATGTGTAGGACACAAGAAACTGTCTTTCATGGGCTTTCACTGTACACATCATCCTGACTGTAAACACTGCTGTACCTGTTGTTCAGGGAGAGAAGGCATGGTCAAGTCCCACGGTTAGGTTTAGAATCATTCTGCCCCTCCCAAAAGCTTTTGATTTAATAAATTTGATAGATTTGCTTCTAAATATGATTGACTTGCTACTAAATTTAAGTTTTATTAATTTTACTACAACACTCTAAAAACCCAGGCTGACCTCCACTGCAGCATTGAGGGTGTGCTTACACAGTCAAAGGTTTTGGGTGCAATGTTAAAATTGAGGCTCTTACTGTCCTCTTATGTGGGAGCAAAAGGATCATGATGCTACTTTAAATAGAGCAATGACATTAATGCCAGTATCCTGGTAAATGTTTATCCCTCAATTAGCTTTACTGATCCTTATTATACTGCACTTTCTAGGAGGTAGCTGTGTGCAAATTATATTGCAATAATGGCTTCACTTTGGAAGGAGTTCATTGACTGCAAAATGCTTTGGGATGTCCAGTAGACATGGAAGGTCTTTTGCTTCATGCTATGAAAAGCATTGTCTTTATGCTATGCAGCCCGTGCCCATGTACTGGCAGAATGGTGCCAATCTCTCTCCATCACCTCATGATGCACCCACACTCGCTCAAACACTGTTGCAGCTTTGTGACATGTGGCTGACACTGCACAATCTGAAACTACACTTTCTGGGAAACGTCTAAAACCACAGCATCCTTTCAGCACAATACTCATAAAAGATTAAAGATATCCCACAATGATTAAACTCATGGGTCACCGGGTGAAATCAAGGCAAAACCATCTAGGATGCAAGTCTTGAAGCTTCTGGAAACCAAAGTTGAGGCAATGTGTTTGTGGATGCCTCCATCTATTACAGTCCATGTTCAACTCTACTAGGTATTGACTCATCCAAAGCAAAGTTACTGATTCTTTAGTTTGCACTGCCATTCCTTGGTTGGTTGACCTACATTGGTTTGTGAGCCATCAGTCTTTTGATTTTAAGCTTCAAATTCTCCTGTCCACTGCCTCCACATCACACCAGCTCCCCAATTCTGTGTCTCCTCAAAACCTTCAGAGACTTGATATTTTATCTAATTCTGGTATCATGCCCCCCTTCTCTTTACCCTCCTATCTCCGTACACTGTGCACCCAATGGCTGGCGAATACTCACTCAGCTGTCTATGCCCTAGAATTCCTTATCCAAATCTCCTGAACTCTTCTGATTATTATGCCTCCAGCAAACCAAATCACTCCATAAAACCCAGCTCTTTGACCAAGCTTTTAATTACCCTGCCTAATGTTGCCCTCTATGCCAGGGTGACAATGTTTGTCTGATTATGCTCCTGTGAATTGTCTCGGGATGTTTTCCTATTTTAAAGCTGCGTTATCAATGAATATTTTTGGATGTAGGTTTGCGAGCAAACCCACATCCAGAACCTCAACCCGTAGCTACAAATCTTCTCAAAACTCGCTAATGAATATTTTGACTATTGCTGAACAAAAGCTGTTCATCGTGCACGCATCAGGGCAATTTGCAAGAATACCAACTCAAGGGGAAAACCAATATTACACCGAGAGGGGAGTGCTGAATGGTTGGTAAGTGGACTTTGATTGGTAGAAATGTTGCCATTGGAAAATTACCAAATTGGCAGAAAGAATGTGTAGACATGTTGTGTCCACTTCAACTCAACACAATAGATTACAGCATTGGCCTGAACAATCAGAGTCAACTTGCTCGGTTTAAAATCCGAACAACAGCAGGATTGGCCATTAACAGTCAATCATCATCCAACGGTTGTTTTCTCCATGCCTCTACCAATCAGAGTGCGCTTGCCAGTTAATCAGCCTACTCTTCTTACATAGTATAAAAATATCATTCCCCTTTATTCTGACAGGTTTTTTTTATTCAGCTCAGAGATCTTACTACACACCTCTAGATCAAGTGGGACTTGAACACAGGACTCCTCGCCGAGAGATAGGAACAATCCCATAGTGCCACAGGTGCCCCCTTTATATTGGTATTCTTGCAAATTGTCCTGATGAGCGCAAGATGAGAAACTCCAACAAACTGAATTTGTTCAGCAATAATCAAACTCTGCACTACCAAATGACTGGTGGAAATGAAAAATGTTTTGTTGATTTTTTTTAGATTACAATACAGTGTGGAAACAGGCCCTTCGGCCCAACAAGTCCACACCGACCCGCTGAAGCGCAACCCACCCAGACCCCTACATTTACCCCTTACCTAACACTGCGGGCAATTTAGCATGGCCAATTCACCTGACCTGCACATCTTTGGACTGTGGGAGGAAACCGGAGCACCCGGAGGAAACCCATGCAGACACAGGGAGAACGTGCAAACTCCACACAGTCAGTCGCCTGAGGCGGGAATTGAACCCGGGTCTCTGGCGCTGTGAGGCAGCAGTGCTAACCACTGTGCCACCGTGCCGCCCACATTTGGGATTTTGAACTGCACATTTTGCAAACTACAGGGTGTTACTGGGTCAAATTAGCTTCAAGATAACGGTGATGGAAGGCTTAGAGGTAATGCAGGCCTTTTGGAAGATGACTGAGATACAATGCAATACTTGAGCCAAGCAGAAATGGCGTGCTGTGGAGACCTATTTTTGATTAATTGACTGATTATGTCCACAACAGAGATCTGTCACAGGGGTAGGAGTAGGGCTGAAAGTTTTCAAAATAGGTGTCCTCACTGCGGTCTCATAGATTGAGTTCTGTTCTGGCTGGAACAATCATTAGTAAACTAACTCCAGGTGATGTGAGACTACCCCATCTTAAAAAGTGTTCTCACATGAACAGAGGCTTGACTACCTGAAGCAGCGTTAGACCCCCGGCTTATTGCTCATTATTGATGCAATGTGATGGCTGGATGATCAGTTCCATGTGAAGTGACTCACCATCTCATTCTCACAGAAATACGAGCAAGAGAAGACCATTCAGCCCCTCAACTTGATCCTCCATTCAATTGCATCACGCTAATCCCCGACTTTAAATCCCACTTTGCCATTTGGTCTCCATATCTCTCAATCTCCTTCTAGTTATCGATCTCCACCTTGACCACATTCAATCGCGGAGTTCCCCCAGATCTCTGGGGTAAAGCATCCCAATATCCAAACATTTCTAAGTGAACAAATGTCTCCCCAGCTCAATCCGAAATGCCTTGACAGGACACTATACCTCTTGGCTGTTGACTGGAGAAATAGCCTGTCAGCCCCTCCCAGAATTTTAGATGTTTCAGTGAGATCATCTCTCATTCTTCTCAATTCCGATGAGTATAAACCTATTCTACTTCAAGGAAAAGACAGTTTACGTCGCCACTTAATACATGTACACGGGATTTAGGAAGTAATGCTTTAATTGTAGAAGTCAGTCTGTTTCTTTTGCCAATTTGTGCTTGCAATTACAGGGCCGAAACACAGAAAGAAAAACATGACTTAGCAAAGAATTGTACCAAGTTGTTTTGTGTTGGATATGCTATTACTCCTGTACAGTGTTATGTCTACTCTGTGTTACAACTTAATCATGTTATGTCTGAGCTCTGTTCGCCAGTTAGATGTCCTTTGACTGGATACTAATTGCAAAAATACTATCAATCTCAACAAGGGCAAGTTACATAAATATTAATTTAAAAATAATCTCAAAAATAATACCAAGTCAACAGAGCATGGTAGTACAGTCTGTGTTAAAACAAAAGCTTGATAAAGAAGAAGCTTAGAATGAAGAAATGGTATTCTCCTGTGTCTACACTCAGAGATGGAATTACCAAGTTCTTACAGCCATCCTAGCTCCATTCCGAATCAAGTAACTGTATAGACCTTGCAGGTCGTTCAAGGATGTGAGTGTCAATAGCTGAGCCAGAAATTATTGCCTAGTTCCCCTTCAGAAGGTGCTAGTGAACTGCCTTCTTAAACCACCACAACCTGTTTATTCCCGGTACAGCCATAGTGGTGACACCAATGACCCAGTGATATAGTCCCAAAGGCAGAATGATGAGTGGCTTGGAGGGGAACTTGCAGGTGAATAAAATAACCCAATTCTTTACAGCCCAAGCAAACAGTAGTTCATTCTAAGGGACTTACAAAAGTGAGGGTTAGTTGACTAGGCAGGTAATCGTAAAATGATAAAATATTCAGTGACCAGATCAGTCCGCCCAGCTCCCTGTTTTACTGTTAGGTCTCACTTACAGAGATTGACAGAATGAGTGAAGGAAATTGAAACATTGTGCTTGATGAATGATTCTCCAGACTAGAGACTTTGAAGCGTACTTGCAATCTAGTTCGAATGGCTTCCTCTCAAATCAAACGCTTCCTTCAGCAAATATCCCAGTGCTTTTGTTTCGTCAGTTTGGAAAACCAAGAACCAAAACTGAAAGTGTTAAAAGAGAAGATTCATCAATGAATAATGAGAAGGAACTTGCTGTTTTGTTTTAAATTGGAATGAGGTTTCAGAAAATAAAGTGTACGAGATTAAGAATACCATTCGGTTTGTTTTGTTTAAACTGCAGCCAAAGCAGCAGACTAGTGATAAGGGAGAAATACTAACCGTCTTACTGATTTGCAAACTGCAAGTACAGGATAGTTTGTCACCTTGAATAACTTTTAACACCTGATACCTTATGGAGGAAGACCTCCTCTACACAGTAAGGAAAGTCAGGTTTACAATGCCATGCAAGTCAGTCTGGAAGAATTAATGGAGAATGTATGCAGGGTTTAACAGTACCTGATGTCTGTTCATTCATCAAAAGTGATCACTGATTATTATTGATTCCCAATAGCAGCACCAAATTTAGCCTCATCCCTTCCTTATCTTTTTTATGCAAGGCATGTTGGCTCAGTTTAGCACTGCTGCCTCATGGCACCAGGGACCCGGGTTCGATTCTACCCTCGGATGACTATCTGTATGAAGTTAGCACATTCTCCCCGTGTCAGTGTGGGTTTCCTCTGGGTGCTCTGGTTTCCTCCCACAGTCCACAGATGTGCAGGTCAGGGTGGATTGGCCATGCTAAATTATCCATACTGTACATTGCTACAAATTGAGGGATGATAGATTTAAGACAGATGTCAGAGGCAGGTTCTTTACTCAGAGAGTGGTAAGGGCATGGAGTGCCCTACCTGCCAACGTAGTTAACTCAGCCACATTAGGGAGATTTAAACAATGTCTTGGATAAGCACATGAATGATGATGGGATAGTGTAGGAGGTTGGGCTTAGATTAATTCTCAGGTCAGCACAACATTCTGCGCTGTATTGTTCTATGTGTCCAGGGATGTGCAGGCTAAGTGGGTTAGACATGGGAAATGCAGAGTTGCAGGGATAGGGGAGGTGGGTGGGTTTGGGTGAATGTTTTTCGGAGGGTTGGTGTGGACTGGATGGGCTGAATGGCCTGCTTCCGCACTGTTGGGATTCTATGATTATATCTCTCTAACGAAAGCTCTAATGCAATTAGAAATGGATACCAAATGCTGGTTGAACCAGCAGCACCCATTGAAGAGTTACCTTAGAAAGATTTTCCCTTACCCAAGTGTTGACATCTTTGACGGTGCAGCACTCCCTCTGTATCTGCACAGAGATGTCAACCTACTTTATAGACTCATGACTCCAAGATGCAGGTTTAATTCACTATCAGAGGCAGTAGCGCTACCTATAGAGTGAGAGCTAGAAACTTTGGAAAGAATAGAGATTTCAGTGAAAGAAAAGTAGGAGATACAGTTCATTTTATTCACTTGTGAGATGTGGAGAGGGTGTAGAAACGATTTGCCAGGATGCTGCTTATCTTGGAGGGGATTAGCCAAGAGGAGAGATTGGACAAACAGTTTGGCTTCACTTGGAATGTCAACACATGAGGGGGAAGCGCGACCTGATAGAAGTTTACTAAATTAATAGAAGTATTGGCAGAATGGAGAGTCAGAGTCTTTATCCCAGGTAGGGGACATAGGTTTAAGGTAAAAGGGGGTAATTTTAAAAATGTAAGAGAGAGTTTTTTTTACCCAGAGGGTGGTAAGTGACTGGAATGAGCTGCCAGAGGAAGTGATGGGGGCACATACATTAGCAACGTTTCAGAGGCATCTTGACAGATACGTGCATAGGCAGGGAATAGAGGGATATGGACAGCACAGAAGCCAAAGATTTTTAGTTTAGAAAGGCTTGGTGGGCCAAATGGCCTGTTCCTGTGCTGTGCTTTGTTCCTTGTTGTTTTGTACTTGGATGTCGCTGGCTGGGTAGGT
Organism: Chiloscyllium plagiosum; assembly: GCF_004010195.1. Taxonomy (NCBI): domain Eukaryota; kingdom Metazoa; phylum Chordata; class Chondrichthyes; order Orectolobiformes; family Hemiscylliidae; genus Chiloscyllium; species Chiloscyllium plagiosum. Next base: position 50,548,339 of record NC_057732.1, on the reverse strand, counting down.
GTAGACTGTCTGTGGTTGCTCCTTGAGAAGATGGTGCAGGGCTGCCTTTTGGAACTGCTGCAGTCCATTTGGTGTAGGGGACATGCACAATGCTGTTAAGGAGGGAATGCCAAGGTTTTGACCCAGCCACTGTGATGGAATAGTGATATATTTCCAAGTCACGGTGGCTTGGAGGGGAACTTGCAGGGGGTGGTGTCCCCATGTATCTGCTGCCTTTGTCCTGCTAGATGGAAATGGTCATGGGTTTGGAAAGTGCTGTCTGAGGATCTTTGGTGAATTTCTGCAGTATATCTTGTAAGCAGCACACCCTGTTGCTACTGAGTGGATGCTTGTGGATGTGGTGCCAATTGAGTGAGCTGCTTTGTCCTGGATGGTGTTGGGCTTCTGTTTGAGTCAGGTGGAACATACAATAAATTGGGGTTAGTGCCTGGAGTGGTTCACTGGGTTAATTGGGCTTCTCAGTTTAAATCTGCAGGAATGATTTCACTCCTTCACCCTCAGAACTATAATATCCTTGTGTCCTTTGCCTAGGCTGAGCATTATCAGCGAAAACTCTCTGTGTGCTTTTAACAGATTGCAGCTTCCTTAGCTCCAGGGAGTTCATGGTTCAGTGAATAAATGGAATAATTGATTAATAATGGCCAACTGCCAGTGTGTAAGAGGAAACAGCTTGTTATGGAACACACCTCTGTTCCTAATTGTACTTCAAAAATAAAGACAAGAATGCTTGCCTGACATTTTGGGAGGGGGGGGAGGACGGGTGGTGAAGGGGATCCAATTATTTAAAACAGTCAATTAGTACATGCATCACAAGTAACCATGTGCAGTAGTGGCAAGGAAAACGAATGAAGGCTGTGATCCATTCCTGGCACTCTTGCTACTGGGTTGGAAGGTTGTGGGTTCAGGTAGTTTCTGTTCCTGGAGCACCAAATCCCTCTTAATGCCTTCAATATTGATGGATGTGGTATACCATACTCATTCGTGTTGGAAATGTGCCCCCCCACCACATCAGTTGAGCCAAAACCGTTCATGTCCCGTCTCCATTGCTACAAGATTTGTATAATCAAATAATAAGCTTGCATCATTTTGAGACCTGCTCTGTGTCTTAGTTTGTAATGGGGAGAAAACAGGAACATGGAACTGAGAAACAGAATCAACCATAATCACATTGAGTCACAGAATCGGTTAGAAGGGCCAAAGTGACTGCTTCCAGTTTCTCTTTTATTTCTTTGTTCTTTCATCAGATACGGGCATCACAGGCTATCTGGGATTTCCCTTCAGATGAATGGCTTGTTAAGTCATTTCAGAGACTAGTTATGACTCTACCACATTGCTGTGGGTCTGGAGTCACATGTGGGCCAGACTGGGTAAGGACAGCAGATGACCTTCCCTAACAGGATGATAGGATTGATGATGATTGCTGGGTAATCATCAAGACAGATTTCAATTCTCCATTTTTATTTTAGAAATGGAACTCATAGGCCAGGTATGGAGGGTTTGAGTTATAAAGAAAGACTGGATGGTCTGGGACTTTTTCACTGTAGTGTAGGAGGTTAAGAGGTGACTTTATAGAAGTTTATAAAATAATGGTCGTTGTCTTTTCCCTAGGATGGGGGATTTCAAGACTAGGGCATATTCTTAAGGTGAGAGAAGAGAGATTTTCAAGAAAACATGAAATTTTTAGACAGCGTGCGGTTCATGTGTAGAATGAACTTTCTGAGGAACTGGTGGATGTGGGTACAATTACAATGTTTAAAAGATATTTGAATAAGTACAGTCATTTCTTCTACAGCATGATACTTGCATTCCTGTGCGACTCTATGCTATACAAGAACCGCGCAATACAAATAACACTTAGAGTGTTGGCAATGCAACCACGTTATAGGCAACATGCATTTTCAAAGTTCACACTTTAGAAACAACGTCCCTTATTGGTCAATTGTGTTACAGCGAATTTGTGTTAACAAAACGTGCTTTATGGCAGAATGACCTGTACATCAATAATAATCTTTTGCTATAAATTCTGTGTCTTATGATCCCGTTCCACAGTTACCTGATGAAGGAGCAGTTCTCCAAAAGCTAGTGCTTCCAAATAGACTATCACCTGGCGTTGTGTGCTTTTTAACTACGAATAGGAAACGTTTGGAGGGTTATGGGCCCAGCTCAGGCACTTGGGACTAATTGAGTTTTGGATTATGTTCATTATAGTTGATAAAGTGTGCAACTGGAAAAAGCACAGCAGGGTAGGCAGCATCTGAGGAGCAAGAGCGTGACGTTTCGGGCTAAACCCTTCATCATCTCCATTATATTTGGTATGGACTGGTTAGACTGAAGGATCTGTTTCCATGTTGTATAACTCTATGACTCTATATGACATGTGCCCCAGAGCATTGGCCTAGGGGTTCTGGATTGCTAATCCAGTGACATTATCATGATCCAACCAGCACCTTCTCCTTTTCTGATGGAAGGACATCAAGGGGTTAATTCTCCTTCTGTGGAAGTTGTCTGGCAATTTCCGTTTTGATGTCAATTTCCTGCCTCTGTTGGATTTGACTTGATGTTTCAGATGTTAGTGAACCAGAGAGTGGTGGATTCTGATACCAGATGGAAACCAGCTTCCCCCAAATGAACATGAAACATTCCCTACTTTGTTCTGCTGAAAATATAAATTTTAAGCATTGCAAGAAAACTTGTGGTTGTTGTACATTTGCCCATGGCAAGTACACATTTTGAACAGACTGTAAGGCTGATAACATTTATCAAGAACAAGGAACTCATTCAACCAAGCCTTTCAAATATCAGTTCTGTTGACCCCTGATTAATGGGCACAGGCCATGCCCATCGCAGGCTGTATTGAATGTTAAGGGCTAGTAAATTCCTGGAGACAGTTTTCCAAATGGTAAGTGTTAAATGGTAAACAATCGGATTTACAGAGATTCCTTTGTGCACCAAGAATACTGCAGGCAGATGCAAACGTTGAATCCTGGCATCAACATTTATAAATTGGTCAGAGAATGGGTTTTCTTTTACTGAAAACGACAAACACTGGAGGTCACAGCAGGTCAGGCAGCATCCATGGAGAGAGAGCAAGCTAACCTTTCGAGTCTGGATGACTCTTCATCAGAGCTGACGTGCAAGTTTTGCGTAATCAAATAATAAGCTTGTGTCAGTTTGAGACCTGCTCTGTATTTTAGTTTGCAATAGAGAGAAAGCAGGAATATAATAAAGAATTGACCATGATCACATTGAGTCACAGAGCAGGTTTGAATTAGAATTAGAATTAGAATCCCTACAGTGTGGAACCAGGCCCTTCGGCCCAACAAGTCCTCACTGGCCCTTTTTGGTCCTTTGAATGGCCAAAATGACTTTGTAAGATTTTGCTGGCAAGTTTCAAAGGTAATATGTATTATCTTTCTTGGATTGAGTTGACTAATAAATTATATAAAAGGTAAAGTTTCCATAGTCTGACCAGACCATAGGGTTGCTCTCTCGTTAGAGAGAGAAAGAGAGATGACTGATGGTGGTTTAACCTGGGTGTCAGCTCATCTCAGGCCAGGCGAGAGGTTGAGAAGGAGAATTCTTCATGGTAAGCTCAGCTGGTGCGGGAATTGAACCTGCCTGCACTGTTGGTGTTACTCTGTGTTACAAGCCAGCCATCGTAGCGATCCAACCTCTTTATGGCAGTGCCACTTGACTGGCACCCTGAAGGCCAGGCCCAAGCTCTGAGGTAATTAAAAACCAATAGAACTGCGGATGTTGGAAATCAAGAACAAAAACAGAAATTACCAGAAAAGGTCAGCAGGTCTGGCAGCAGCTGTGGAGAGAAATCAGAGTTAACGTTTTGACTCGAGTGACTCTTCCTCAGAACAAAGCTTTGGTTCAAATCCCACCCTGTTGACTGTGGAATTTGTAAAATGGTCATGTGGTGAAGTGGCAGTGTCCTAACCTCTGGGCCAGGAATCTGTGTTTAAGTCCCCTCGGCCCCCAGAATTTTGTTAAAATAGGTCCAAACAGCTTTAATTAGAAATATCTACCCTAGCCTGGGAGTGATCTCTTGTGGTGCAGTGGTAGTGTACATACCTTTAGTCTAGAAGGCTTGCCTTCAAGTCCCACCTGCATCAGACAGTTGAACAGATCAACCGTTAGCCTGACACGGCAAGGTGTGTATCTACCAGGTAACAGTAGGGTTCCCATAACGGGTCCAGCCTCAGAGTGAAAGAGCAACCCCTTAGGACTTAGAGAAGGAGCAATGTCTTCAGTCAATGTCTTCAGAGGGTGGTGAAGCTGTAGAGTCTTTGCCGTGGAAGACTATGGAGGCCAGGTCATTAAGTGTATTTAAGACAGAGATAGATAGGTTCTTAATTGTTAAAAGAATCAAAGGTCATGGAGTAAAGGCAGGAGAATGGTGTTGGAAACATATCAGCAATCATCGAATGGTGGAGCAGAATCGATGGGATGAATGGCCTAATTTTTTTCCCTATCTTATAGTCTTAACGTACAAGATTTTGCACAATGCTAGGGAGTTAATTAAAGCCACGACCCATTGGCCAGCTTTTATACCTTTGTATTCACAGTCGCCAATGCTCTGGATTTGGTTACAGCTCGTATTGAGTGAAACTGCTAACTGTGTCGGTCTCCTCTCCTGATAAATCCGCTGCTCAAGCTGCTCATTCACATCATTGCCCACTGGCAAACGTCAGTTAGTTTCAATTCAGCAGTAAGGTGTACGTGTGCTTTCTCACATCGCATTGTGGTGAGTGCTCATGCCAGTCATAGCGCACTGCATGCAACATGAAATGAAAACCCATTCCCTTTTTTTCTTAATCTTTCATGTGTTAAACATGCACTGAAGAGTGTTGGAAACACCCGGCTTTTTACAGCAAGAATTTCAAGGATGTTTACATTTCCAGATTTTCAAAAAAAAAATCCACATTGAATAATGCAGACACTTTGATTCAATTTGTACACAAATGAAGGAAGATGGGTCAGTATCAAACAAAAGCACGCAGTAAATTCCTCTACTTCTGTAGAGCTGACATGATTATAGCTGTGTGTGTCTGTGTGTCTGTCTGTGTGTGTGTATATCTTTGTGTGTGCGTGTGTGTGTGTTGGAATTCTGCAGATTAATATTCTATATTACAAATGCCTGCTTACAATCTGGGCTTTTCTACTCTGCTGAAATCTGGCACAGATTTCTTTCATACTCTATTTGTGTGACTAAATTCAAAATAGCATCTAACACACTGGTGCTGTTGCTACTCAGAGAAGTCTGTGTAGAATTACACAGTAGGCTAGTCACCAACTCAGCTGTCTGGTTTACCCGTCTCTGGGTGTGAGTTTTCTTGAAGTTTTCTTGAGTTTTCTTTTGTCAACTTACCTCCTTAGGTAAGTTGACAAAAAAGGAGATCATCTCCACCTCCTCCCACCCCCACCCTTGTGATTCAGTTGATTTCAGTCATTATGCTATTTCTGGACCAGTATCTCGACATGATTCTTGTTGAGTCTCAGAGACGGGAGTTAAGATGCTATCCACAGGCCTTTGATAGAGAGGAATCTCACAAGTGATTGGCTGCTTACACAGGCACAGCAGAGCTCAGCAATGCCTGTTACATTTTTAATGCCATTGATGAATCAATGGGACAGTCTGGCAATTTGCCAACACTATAGAGTTTAACCAGTCTCTCACTGACTCCTGGTTAGCTCTGCACCATTTTCTGACTGGAATTGTTTTGAAAAATGTATTGTGTACTATAGTGGCTCATCAGACAAACATTGCACAGTGTAGTAACTTTATTTTATTGTCTATATTCCATTTACTTAGGGTCATTAAGTATATTTGAGGCTGAGATAGACAGATTTTAATCAGTAAGGGGATCAAGGGTTGTCGGGAGAAGGCAGGAAAGTGGAGTTGAGGATAATCAACTTGGCCATGATCTCATTGAATGACAGATGGACTGAATACCTACCTTTGCTTTTAAGTCTATTGGTCTTATGGTCCTCTGTTTCCCCTGCTCTTTCCCCCACCCCCAATACTCCCAAATTTTTCCTTGGGTTCCAGACACTGTATTTACCAATAGAAACAGCTTTTACTGGACGGTGGAATGTTGTTCCCTCCCATGGGAGAATCTAGAGCCAGGAGACCGAGTTTCAGAATTAGGGGTCAGAATTAGGAGGGAGATGAGGAGGGATTTCCTCTCTCTGAGAGTACACAATGTTTAAAATTATCTCTTCTTGACAATGGGGTCTTTGAATATGTTCAAAGCTGAGCTAGATAGATTTTTGATGTATAAATACAGGGGCTACGTGGACTGGGCAGGGTAGGGAAATTAAAACCACAATCAGATTGGTCACGATCTTATTGATTGATGGCGAAATCTTGATTAACTGAATAGCTGACTTGTTAGTTCCATTACTTATCATCTTATGTAACTTGATTACAGTATCACAAAGTCACTTTAAAAGAAATTCCATCAAAGTTCATTATTCATTCTGGTTACTTCAAACAACAAATGAAAAGCCACTTTATTTTTCTCTTTCCCTTTCATGTATTAAACATGCACTGAAAAATGGCTGAAATGTCTTGATTTTTAGCTGTAGTTTGAGGATGTTTACATTTCCATATTTTAAAAAAAGAATCCACATTGAATAGTGCTTTGATTTAATTTGTACGGAAATGAGTAATGATGGATGTGTAGCAGATAAAAACATGCAGTAAATCTCTCTACTTTTATGAAGATACTTTACTTTAACTGTGTGTGTGTGTGTGCACATGAATGTCTATGTATGAATGTTCATGAATGTGTATGAGTGTGAATGTTTGAGTGCATGAGAGTGTGTGTGAGCATGGGAGTGTGTGTGAGTGTATGTATGTGTGAATGTGTGCACGAGAGAGGGTATGTGAGTTTGTGTGTGAGTGTATGTGTAGGTGTGTGTGAGTCTATGATCATGTGTGTGAGAGTGTGTGTGTGTGTGTGTGTAAGCACACATGCACATGTGTGTGCATGAATGTGAATGTATGCATGTTTGTTTATCAGTGCGTGTGTGTATGAGAGTGTGTGTGAGTGTATGCCTGCGTATGAAAGCATGTATGTGAGAGTGAGGGTGTATGTGTGTGTGTGTGTGTGTTATATTACAAGTGCCTATTTTGGACTACCTCTCAGTCACTCACATAAAATACTCCAAGGAACAAATGAGGGTCACTGAGAACACATTTCCAACTGAGGAAGCAGTTCAATAGAATGGATTTCTGCTTTAAAGTCCAGAGTGCACTTTCAATATCTTGGTTTCACATGAAATATCATGCAAATGGTTTGTCATGATCAAAGTGGATTACAAGGAAATTCCAACCACAATCAGAATAACCACCATGACGCAACAATTTTCTCTCAAGCAGCTGACTTTGGGTAGAAGCTATTAAATTATAACAGGATGCACTGATATTACTGTGTTTGGGCTATCATTTTATTTTTAATTCCTTTACAGGATGTAAGCATCGCTGGCTAGGCCAGCAATCATTGCCTTTTCCTAACTGTTATTGTACCAAGCAGCTTGCGAGGCCATTCATGAGGGGTATTTAGTATAGAAGTAGGAAGGTTATGCTTCATTCATAAAGGCACTGATGAGACCATATTTGAAATATCATGCACAGATCAGTCTCTTTATTTAAGGAAAGGTGTAAATGCATTAGCGTCAGTTCACGGAAGGTATACCAGCCTGATATCTACAATGTGTGCATTGTTGATGAAGAAAGGCTGGACAGACTAGGCTTGTATTCGCTGGAGTTTCGAAGAGTAAGGAAGTGGTTATTTGATTAAAAAATGTAAGATCCTGAGTGGTCTTGACAGGGTGGATGTGGAGGGAGTATTGTCTCATAATCTAGAATGAAGGTTCACTGGTTAGAAACCATTTAAAATAGAGATGAAGTGAAACTTTTTCTCTCGAAAACGCACGAGTCTTTGGAATCCTCCTCCTTGAAAGGCGGGGGAAGCAGAGCCTTTGAATCTTTTTATAAGGCAGGGGTGGATAGATGTTTGTTAAGCAAAGGGAGGTCAGAGGTTATCACGGGTCGGCATGAAGGTGGATTTGAGGTTAGAATCAGATCAGCTGGGATCTTCCTGACTGCAGAAGCAGGCTTGGAGGGCTGAATGGCCTGTTCCTAATTTGTATGTTGCTAATGCTCAGATTTCAGAGGGTAGGTGAGAGTCAATCATATTGCTGGGGGTCTGGAGTCACGTGTAGACCAGACCAGGTAAGGATAGCAGATTCCTTCCCTAAATGATATTAGTGAACCAGATGTTTTTTTTCTGATAGCCTGCTAGTTTCAAAATCAACATTACTTATATTAGCTTCTTTAATTCCAGGTTTATTTAATGACTTATTTAAATTCCCAACAGCTGTGCTGAGATTTGCGTCTGATGTCTCCAGATCATGAATTCTGGTCCTATCAGTGGTTATTGGATACAAAAGCCTTGTAGGCTTTGGAGTTTAGCAGAAGTTGATTTCATTGAAACATAAGTTTCTGGATTTGACAGGGTGGATTCTGAGTGCAGAGTCTCCAACTAGGGGACATGGTCTCAGTTGTAAGGTTGGTCATTGTGGCTTGAGATGAAGAGGAATTTTCCTTCACTCTGCCATGGACAGATGGTAAATTTGTATTCATAGGATCCCTATGTATGTATGTATGTGTGTGTGTGTGTGTGTGTCTAGGGGGGTAGGCCACTCAGACCATCAAGTCTACACTGACTGTCCACTCAGACATACCACTCTCCCCACCCCTTCCTCTAACCCTGCATTTACCAGTGGCCAAGCTGCATATCTTTGGATTGTGGGAGCAAATTGGAGCACTCGGAGGAAACCCACACAGACACGGGAAGAATGTGCAAACTCCACACAGACAGTCGCCCGAGGCTGGAATCAAACCCGGGTCCCTGGAGCTGTGTGGCAACAATGTTAAGCATTGAGCCACTGCGCCACCCAGTAATTCAATTTAATTAATTCAACATTTAAAAATTCTCGAAAGGACTGCTGGCTTAATGACAATCACTGCTGATTGTCATTAAAATCCATTAGGTTCACTGATGTCCTTCAGGGAGGGAGATCTGCCATCCTTATCTAATCTGGCCTGCCTGTGACTCCAGGCGCACAGTCATGTGGTTAAATCTTAACTACCCTCTGGGTAATTAGGGATGGGCGATAAATGCTAGACCAGCCAGTGATGTCCTCATCCTGTGAACAAATAAAAACAATTCTGTTTGGCATATCATAATAAGGTGGTAATGAAGGAACAACTTATTATTAACACTTTCAGAGCTGAACATCTCATGTAACAATATCTTCAGCCTGTCAACGCTGAGGGATAGAAGTGCAAGGTTAGGGAACCATGGGTGACAGGTGAAGTTGTGAGACTAGCTAAGAGAGAAAAGGATGCGTACATAAGGTCTCGGTGACTGAAGACAGACAAAGCTTTGGAAGAATATCAGGACCAATCTGAAACGAGGAATTAAGAAGGCTAAAAGGGGTCATGAGATATCCTTAGCAAACAGGGTTAAGGAAAATTCCAAAGCCTTTTTCTCATATATAAGGAGCAAAAGGGTAACTAGGGAAAGGGTTGGCCCACTCAAGGACAAAGGAGGAAAGATATGGGTGGAGTCAGAGAAAATGGGTGAGATTCTTAATGTGTACTGTGCATCAGTATTCACCAAGGAGAGGGACATGACGGATGTTGAGGTTAGGGATAGATCTTTGAGTACTCTAGGTCAAGTCAGCATAAGGAGGAAGCAAGTGTTGGGTATTCTAAAAGGCATTAAGGTGGAAAAGTCCCCAGGCCCAGATGGGATCTATCCCAGGTTACTGAGGAAAGTGAGAGAGGAAATAGCTGGGACCTTAACAGATATCTTTGCAGCATCCTTGAACACTGGGGAGGTCCCAGAGGACTGGAGAATTGCTAATGTTGTCCCCTTGTTTAGGAAGGGTGGCAGGGATAATCCAGGTAATTACAGATCAGTGAGCCTGACGTCAATGATTGGGAAGCTGCTGGAGAAGATACTGAGGGATAGGATCTATTTACATTTGGAAGAAAATGGGCTTATCAGTAATGGGTAGCATGGCTTTATGCGGGAAAGGTCATGTCTTATAAACCTAATAGAATTCTTAGAGGAGGTGACAAAATTGATTGATGAGGGAAGAGCTGTAGATGTCATACACATGGTCTTTAGTAAGGCGTTTGATAAAGTAGGCTGATGAAGAAGGTAGGCTCCCCTGCGGTAGGCTTCATGGTAGGCTGATGAAGAAGGTGAAGTCGCATAGGGTCCAGGGTGTTCTAGCTGGATGGCTAGAGAACAGGCTGGGCAACAGGAGATATGAGTTGTAGTGGAAGGGAGTTCCTCAAAATGGAGACCTGTGAGCAGTGGTGTCCCACAGGGATCTGTGCTGGGACCACTGTTGTTTGTGATATACATAAATGATTTGGAGGAAGGTGTAGGTTGCCTGATTCGAAAGTTTGCAGATGAACCAAGATTGGTGGAGTAGCAGATAGTGATGGGGACTGTCAGAGAATATAGCAGAATATAGATAGATTGGAGAGATGGGCAGAGAAATGGCAGATGGAGTTCAATCCAGGCAAATGCAAGGTGATGCATTTTGGAAGATCCGCTTCAAGAGCGAACTATATAGTAAATGGAAAAGTCCTGGGAAAAATTGATATACAGAGAGATCTGGGTGTTTAGGTCCATTGTTCCCTGAAAGCACACAGTTCTGGTTGCCACATTACCAAAAGAATGTGGATGCTTTGGAGAGGGTGCAGAGGAGGTTCACCAGGATGTTGTCTGGTATGGAGGGTGCTAGCTATGAGGAGAGGTTGAGTAGATGAGGGTTATTTTCATTGGAAAGGCGAAAGTTGAGGGGGGACCTGATTGAGGTCGACAAAATCATGGGTGGTGTAATCAGGGTGGATAGCAAGAAGCTTTTTCTCAGAGTGGGGGACTCAATTACTAGGGGTCACGAGTTCAAAGTGAGAGGGGAAAGGTTTAGGGAGGTATACATGGAAAGTTCTTTATGCAGAGGGTAATGGGTACCTGGAACACGTTGCCAGCGGAGGTGGTAGAGGCGGGCATGATAGCGTCATAGATGTATCTAGCCAGATACATGAATGGGCAGGGAGCAAAGGAATACAGATCCTTAGAAAATAAGTGACAGGTTTCGATAGAGGATCTGGATCGGAGCAGGTTTGCAGGGCCGAAGGGCCTATTCCTGTGTTGTAATTTTCTTTGTTCTTTGTATTGTCGATTATTGGGGGAAAAGCCCATCTGATTCAACAATGTCCTTTAGGGAGGGAAACTGCCACCCTTACCTGGTCTGGCCTACATGTGACTCCAGACCCAGAGCAATGAGGCTGATTCTTAACTGCCATTTGGGCAATTTGGGATGGGCAATAAAACCTGGTGACACCCTCAACCTGTGAATGAATGCGAAGATACTCAAGAGGATTGTGAATTTTGGGAACTCTCTATGCATCATTGTTCAGATATTGAATCAATATCAGTCATAGTCAATACAGTACTGACAAAGTCTGGGGGACAGAGAGAATTAAATGAGAAAGGTAATTGAAGTTAAAGGTCAGCCATGATGATTTAACGCAGTAATTTGATGGGATGGATGGCCAGTTTTGCTCCTGTTCCTTATTCTTTTATTGTTATCCTGAACCATGGACTAACTGGTCCAGCAAAATTGAAATCCATTAACTTTGTGTTGTTCTTATTATCCTTGGAACATTCCCAGATTCCCATATTGATTGTTTCCATGTCAGAATTCATGGAGAATCAATTGTCTCCTTCAAGGTCACATGATCACTGAACTTGCATACGTGTGTGTCACGGCACTCGTAAACTGCAATGGATTCTGGAGCACAAAACCTCACTGGAGATTTGTAAGGTAAAAGAATGAAAATTTTTCATTATGCTTCGATCGTGCTACTCAATTAGTGACATCACCTGGATTGGTTAGCTCACTTGGCTGGACATCTGGCTGGTGATGTAGCATGTATGCCAACAGCATGTGTTCAATTCCCACAGTGGCTGAGGTTATCATAAACCTCTCTCCTCACCTAAGGTGTGGTGACCCTCAGGTTAAACCCCCATCACCAGTGGTGGCTGTACTGTATCTTCTAATGTCACTGAACCCATCATCCAGAATGCCAGGGGACATGGGTTCCAATCTCACTTGGCAGATGGTGGAATTTGATAAAAATCAAATTGGTCGCCACCTAACTATTGTCAATTACTGCAAAAGCTTTTCTAGTTTACTAACATTCTTTAGTGAAGGAAACCTACCTGGTCTGGCCTATGTGTGACTCCAGGCCACCATGCAGTTGACTTCCAAAAGTTCTCTGAGCAGTTCGGGATGGGTAATAAATGCTTGCCTAGCCAGTGGAGCCCACTTCAGCTAAATGAAAACAAGACCTTGCAACTGTTGAGTTAACAAAAAGGTTTGACAAATAGTTTTGAGGATGCCTCTTCTCTAAGGTTAAAATAAACATACAGTTTAATAGTGCTGGCACCATCCCAGGATATCCCACATTACCTCACAGTGAATGAACCATTTAAGTGCAGTGACTGCTGTAATGTAGTTAACTTACACACAGCAAGATCCCACAAAGAGCAATGTGTTAATGATGAGCTGATTGGCTTTGTGATGTTGTTCAAGGGGTAAATGTTAGCCAAAGCACAAGGGAGAATACTTGCACTTTTTAAATCAATGCCACCGTACCTTTCATATTTGCCTGGGCACTCATAATATCTGTGATTTATCAAGAAACTTAGCAAGTTTTGGGAAGATTTGTAGCTCATTGTAAATGTAAATGTACCATATTTGGGTAACATCTCAGACCCCTTGGCATCATTGTAGCCCACAAATCCACCAACACACTAAAATAGCAGCTCATGAACTTGAAAGACCCTATACAGATTAATGTCATTTACAAAATGCCTTGCAAGGACTGTAACAATCACTACATTGGACAAACAGGCAGAAAACGAGCCACCAGGATACATGAACATCAACTAGCCACAAAACTACATGACCTTCTCTCACTAGTATCCTTACACGTGAATGAGGAAGGATACCACTTCGACTGGGACAACGCATCCATCCTAGGACAAGCCAAACAGAGACACGCACAAGAATTCCTAGAAGCATGGCATTCTAACTAGAACTCTATCAACAAACACATTGACTTGGATCCCATTTACCACCACCAAGAAAAGGAACAGGAAATGACATCACAATAGAAATAACATCACCACGGGAAAAGACATCACCAACCCAAGGAAACCCAAACATATAAATAGAAAGAGGGATATACCACCAGTGTTTCATCCGGAGGCTCACTGAAGATGTTACCTGGTATGGTGATGAAATGTCTGAAAATGAACCTTCCAGCCTAGCGAGCAAACCTACATCCAGAATTATCAAGAAACTCTACAGTTATTCATCATTGAAAGATGCATTTGAATTGTGTAAATGTGGTCAGAACTGACATTTCTTGGAGCTTTGTGGTCAGGCAGTGAAATCCAGCCAGTGTAGTCACAAGTGAGATGTACAGCCAAGCACTAAATTCACAATATACAATAAATACACATAGTTGCCAGGGGCAGGCTGTAGCTCAGTAACAACAGCCTAAACTAACAATAAAAGCGGAGTGTTGCAGAACCTGGAAGCCTGAAATAGTAACAGCGCTGGAGAAATTCAGCAGGTGTGACATCGTCTGAGGAGAGAGAAACGGAGTTAACGTTTCGAGTTCAATATATATTCTTCAGAAACAAGGCTGTTCACTTAGAATCAGTCCCAGGACTCATTGTTTTGTCTGGGCTAGCATTCCATTGAGCAATACAGGAAGATATTGATTAATGTGTTAGATTAAATTAGATCAATTACGCCGCCATTAAAAAATAAATCAGGTCAATGTATCCATTTAAAATATGGACAGCAGATTTTCAAAATTCATGTCAAAATCATGACTGAAGATTGAATTCAAACTCTCAAGCTTATTGATTTAAAAATGTGTCTAAATTGAAAACCTGGCACTGTAAAACTAATTGTGAAACAGATAGTGTCACGTCCTGTGGAGAAGGTATTTTTTCATCCTAACCCAGTGCAGCTTGTGTGTGACTCCAGACTCAATCCTCCCCAGCTGACACTTCCCTGCTTACTAAGTAGGGAAATTGGGAATGGGTAGCATACCCAGCGAGATTGATTTTACTTTACAAAGATGTGACTTAAACTGGAGAACATCTCTTTCAAGTTGGTAACTAAACCATACGGCCAGTGAAATTTTGATGCCTGCCAGGCAATACTATCCTGGATGAAAGAAGGCTAACTTCAGCTGTGGTGGCATGGTGGTTCAGTGGTTAGCACTGCTGCCTTACAGCGCCAGGGACCAGGGCTCAATTCCAGCCTCAGGTGACCGTATGCAGTTGCTGTATGCATGGATTTCCACTGGGTGCTCCGGTTTCCTCCCATAGTTCAGACTAGGTGGGTTAGCCATGGTAAATGTGGGCTTATTGGGATAGGATGTGAAGTCTGGGTGGGATGCTCTTTGAAGGGTTGGTGCAGACTCAATGGGCTGATTGGCCTTTCTCTGCCATGCAGGGATTCTATGGGACCTGCTCCTGGAAATTCCAGTGAGGACAGACACAGTATTAACCATGATGTGCGTGGCAAGTGAATCGACCTGTTTGAACTTTACTATATTAGCATCATGGATGAATAACACGTAAAGTAGGTCCCGCACAGCCCCTCCCCCCCTCCCTGAGACTGCTGTGCTGCTCAGCAAGGTCACAGCTGATCTGATCCTAGTCTCATCTCCACTTTCCTGTCTGTTCTTGTTGATTCCGATAAGTGTCAATCCAAACTCTATCCAACTCAGACTTGAGCACATTTAGTGATGTTGTGGGTCGGTCCCTCCACAGCTGACATAACAATGTGATGGCCTAAATGATGCTGACTCATAGAGCTATAATTGCCTATTAAAATTTATTTAACTGTCATATTAGGTCTACATCTTAATACAAGGCCATAAGATGTAAATGGTAAAAACAAGGACTGCAGATGCTGGAACTCAGAGTCTAGATTAGAGTGGTGCTGGAAACGCACAGCAGGTCAGGCAGCATCCGAGAAGCAGGAAAATCAATGTATCGGGTCTATTCCTGATGAAGGGCTTTTGCCTGAAACATCAATTTTCCTGCTCCTCGGATACTGCCTGACCTGCTGTGCTTTTCCAGCACCACTCTAATCTAGACATAAGATGTAAATGCTTAAGCTCACCATTCAGCCCCTTTAGTCTATTCTATCATGCATAGAATCCCTGCAGCCCAACAAATCATACCGACCCTCCAAAGAGTAATCCACCCCTGACCCATATTCCCATCCTATTACTTTACACTTACCCCCGAGTAATGCACCTAATCTACACATCCCTGAACGGTATAGACAATTTAGCACGGACAATCCACTCTAACCTGCACACCTTTGGATTGTGGGAAGAAGCCAGAGCACCCGGAAGAAACCCACACAGACACGGGGAAAATGTGCAAACTCCACCCAGTCACCCGAGGGTGGAATCAAACTTGAGTCCCTGGCACTGTGAGGCAGCAGTGCTAACCACTGAGCCACTGTGTCACCTCTTTTGCTTTTCAGGAGAACAAATTTAATGAGATTACAGCTGATTGGATCATTTTCAACTCCACCCTCCTGCCTTGTCCCCATCACCCTTGATTCCCTTCCTGATTAAAAATCTCTCCATCTCAGCCTTGAATATCCTTAGCAGTGCAGTCTCTACAGCCCTCCACAGTAAAGAATTCCACTGATTAAATATCCTCAGAAAGAAAAAAAAAATCCTCTTCATTCTTAAATGTGCCTTTGGGAGAAGGAACAAGACAAGGGAGTACTCAATGAATGGCAGGACACCAGTAAGCTCAGAGGAACAGAGGGATCTTTGGGTGTTTGTCCACAGATCTCTGAAGGTTATTAGTGTAATTAAGAAGGCATGTGGGACACTTGCTTTTATCAGTTGAAGCATACATTATAAGAGCTGGGAGATTATGTTGGAGCTGTAGAGGACTTTGGGAGGAGCTGGTATCTGTACTGAAAACAAAAATTGCTGGAGATCACAACAGGTCAGACAGCGTCCCGGCAACATCTCAAGGTTAATAACAAACAAAGGACAATGAGATAGTCAGGTGGGGTGGGGGCTGTAATGTTTGGTTGTTTCAATTTGGCACACCAGGCCAGCATTTCTAAATTAAATGCTTATTATTGCATTTCCAGAAAATTATGTAAAAAGGTAACAAAAGTAAAGGGTTATTGAAAAGTATTTTCTTTAAAAAGGCATATCAGGGAGAGAAATGGCTACTTTGAAAGGGTCAGCCTGCATTTCTATGTATTTCATTTGCCCATCACAGACATTGCAATAGAATTAGATTAGCACATTTATGAACGGTAATTAAATCTCCACAATGTGTACTGCCTGAATCCATCAGCTGAGAGACTCACTGCATGCAGCCCATGCACATGCTGTCTGTATAACTGGAGTATCAGACAGGCCAGATGATGAAACAGTGAAGAATTTCAGTCGAGTGCAGAAGTTGTAAATGATAACGTGGTGGTACTGACTATTGGACAGGTTGGTTCCAGCCAGCAGACTGATGTCAATACGAAGGGCTCGTTGGACATCCACTGTATTTAACTTGGTGCCTTCTAAACAATACCCTGATCTATCCCTTTTTTGGTCTGAAATGGATAACCTCACGCTTACTTATATTAAAATCCATCTGCTACAACTTTGCCTATTCACCCGATCTATCAATATCTTGTTATTCTTTTATGCTGTTGTCTACAATGCTATTCATCAGCAAATTTGGATATTTGACTTTTATTAATGAATGTTATGAATAACTGAGGCCCCAACCCAGATCCCTGTGGGACATTACAGGATTTGTAGGCTTTTTCGAGTCATAGAGATGTACAGCATAGAAACGGACCCTGCGGTCCAACTTATCCACGCCGACCAGATATCCTAAATTAATCTAGTTCCATAGATAAGATAGTGAAAAAGGCGTTTGGTATGCTTTCCTTTATTGGTCAGAGTATTGAGTACAGGAGTTGGGAGGTCATGTCGTGGCTGTACAGGACATTGGTTAGGCCACTGTTGGAATATTGCCTGCAATTCTGGTCTCCTTCCTATCGGAAAGATGTTGTGAAACTTGAAAGGGTTCAGAAAAGATTTACAAGGATGTTGCTAGGGTTGGAGGATTTGGTAAAAACAATGACTGCAGATGCTGGAAACCAGATTCTGGATCAATGGTGCTGGAAGAGCACAGCAGTTCAGGCAGCATCCGAGGAGCTTCAGCAAAATCGACCTTTCGGGCAAAAGCCCTTCATCAGGAATAAAGCAGTGAGCCTGAAGCATGATGAGATAAGCTAGAGGAGGGTGGAGGTGGGGAGAAAGTAGCATAGAGTACAATGGGTGAGTGGGGGAGGGGATGAAGGTGATAGGTCAGGGAGGAGAGGGTGGAGTGGATAGGTGGAAAAGGAGATAGGCAGGTAGGACAAGTCCGGACAAGTCATGGGTTGGAGGATTTGAGCTACAGGGAGAGGCTGAACAGGCTGGGGCTGTTTTCCCTGGAGCGTCAGAGGCTGAGGGGTGACCTTATAGAGGTTTATAAAGTCATGAGGGGCATGGATAGGATAAATAGACAAGCGCATTTCCCTGAGGTGGGGGAGCCCAGAACTAGGGGGCATAGGTTCAGGGTAAGAGGGGAAAGATAGAACAAGGACCTCAGGGTCAACGTTTTCACACAGAGGGTGGTGTGTGTATGGAATGAGCTGCCAGAGGATGTGGTGGAGGCTGGTACAATTACAGCACGTAAAAGGCATCTGGATATACATATGAATAGGAAGGGTTTAAAGAGATATGGGCCAAGTGTTGGCAAATGAGACTAGATTAGGTTAGGATAACTGGTAGACATGGAAGAGTTGGACCGAAGGGTCTGTTTCTGTGCTGTACATCTCTGTGACTCTATGACTCTATTTGCCAGCATTTGGCCCATTTCACTTTAAATTCTTCCTACCCATGTACCCATCCAGATGCCTTTTAAACGTTGTAACTGTACCAGCGTTCTATGCCTTAAAAATACAATGGCCTACACCACATTGATTTTCAGCAAAACCTGCTCCATCCTTCAAAATATTTGACTTCACCTGATGAAGGGGCAGCGCTCCAAAAGCTTGTGATTTCAAATAAACCTGTTGGACTATAGCCTGGTATCATGTGACTTCTGACTTTGTCCACCCCAGTCCAACACCGGCACAATACCTTTGAGATAAAGTGTTATGAAAAGGAAAGCTATTGTTTGCCTTTATCTATTCTTTGAGTTACTTCTCATCCAAAGGAGGCAAATGCCTTATTTAGTATTTTCCTTTTCAATTTAATTTTTACATTTTCATACTCCCAGTTCGTTTTTTATATTTATTATCTATTGCTTCAATCTTGTCATAGAATTCCTCCATCTCATCTCCTGGGCTTGACATCGGGATACATTTATGCTTGATGCTGCTGTATCCAGTGCCCGAGAAACTAGGTCAGGCTACACGTGGGCACAAACTCTCATCTGCAATCTTCTCAGCTCATCCAGTCGTGAAAAAGAAATCTTTACTTCGATAGCAGCAATAATGTCAAGGTTCAGGTTCATCTTTTATTCAGCTGATTAATGTTTGCAGTCCATTAGTCCTGCTGAATGAAAGCCTAGTGCTTCCTTCTTCACCTACTGTTTTTCCTTCTTATTGTGCTTTTTGCAGCCGATGGAAACAAACAAAAGAGTTTGAAAGGAGACCTTGGAAAGCAAATAGGGATCTATCAACAAAACATAGTAATTCTACTCTTGAGAGAGATGAGTGATAATTTAAAATGTCCTTGCATGCACACAGCCACCCTGAAGGTGTAAGATAAGGTAATGTTCCGTCTTTGATTAATGTGTACATAGTTTACCAGATTGTTTGCTTTCAGTGTTGAGCAGTAGAGTGTATCAATGTGAAAGTGGCGTGCTGTTATGGCTAGAACACTGTGTTCAAATGAAAAATTGCAAATGCTGAAAATCAAAAACAAACAAGTTCCTCAACGAGTCCTTAACGAGGCATGAAGTAGTCCCACCTTCCATTATCCAGGACCTGGTTGCACCAAAAGGGAATATTTAATATCAGCTCCTCCCTTTCTGAAGGAAGTCATGATTTGGAGATGCCGGTGTTGGACTGGGGTGTACAAAGTTAACCATCACACAACACCAGGTTACAGTCCAACAGGTTTATTTGGAAGCACTAGCTTTCGGAGCGATGCTCCTTCATCAGGTGGTTGTGGAGTATAAGATTGTAAGACACAGAATTTATAGCAAAAGTTTACAGTGTGATGTAACTGAAATTATATTGAAAAAGACCTGGATTGTTTGTTAAGTCTCTCGTATTTTAGAATGAACATGTTGGTTTCAGTTCTTTCATATGTAAATCGCAAAACGTTTTTTAAAAGTTACATTCTCAGGTGAACTTTAACAATTGGTGTCATGTCGACCCAGATAATGCATTGAGGGTGTGAGCTGCCCTGTGTGAGGCTGTCTGTGCCACTATGGTCAGACTGATTCTAATCTAAAAAACAGTGGAGGGCAGAGAAAAACCTGTTCCTTCTCTACTACAATCACATCCTTTACGTAATGAACTGCCCAGAAATATGCACCGTGCTCCACTTGTGGCATAACTATCCAGTTTCAGCATAACCTCCCTGCTTTTATATTCTGTACCTCAGCTGGTAAAGGAAAACATTCCATTCTCAAACAATCAATCGACCTGTCCTGTTACCTCTGGAATCTGTGTCCAAGGTACCTCACCTCCTCTTAGTAATTCTTCCATTAATTGTGTGCACTAACTATACATTACACAGCTCCGGGAGTAATGAGAAATGCCTTGCGTAGTGTCATGTCAGTTGGGTCCAGCAAGTGGTAATTCTGTGGAAATAATTTATTGAGTTTGAATTAAAGTTCTGCGAAATATGGGTAGTTTATCTGGAAGCTCTGTGGCTTTTGTTATTGAGCAAGTTCTTGTGTTTCTTTCTGTTATTCTAGATGCATTGTGACAACAAAGAAAAGACTGACATTGACATAGCGCCTTTCAGGTCAGAAAATGCCTCAAAGCACTTTAACACTCAAAGGTAGAAGACAGAGGGTGGTGGTGGAGGGTTGTTTTTCAGACTGGAGGCCTGTGACCCAGGACTTATACACTTAATGGTAAGGTCCGAGGGAGTGTTGCTGAACAAAGAGACCTTGGAGTGCAGGTTCAGAGCTCCTTGAAAGTGGAGTTGCAGGTAGATAGGATAGTGAAGCAGGTGTTTGGTATGCTTCCCTTTAATGGGAGTGTGTGCAACATATATCTCCTCTAAAAGAAGCAACCTGACTTTGCAAAACACCTGTAACACAATAAAATTTAATAAGATGTTTCACAGGAGAATTATGAATCAAAAATAATGTTAAAAAAAATCACTCACTTGAGCTTATAGAGTCATAGAGATGTACAGCACAGAAACAGACCCTTTGGTCGAACTCATCCATGCTGCCCAGATATCCTAAATTAATCATGATTTGGAGATGCCGGTGTTGGACTGGGGTGAACAAAGTTAAAAATCACACAACACCAGGTTATAGTCCAACAGGTTTAATTGGAAGTACTAGCCTTTGGAAAGCAGCTCCTTCATCAGGTGGTTGTCATCAAGTACTAGCGTTCCAAAAGCTAATACTTCCAAATAAACCTGTTGGACTATAACCTGGTGTTGTGTGATTTTTAACTAATTTAATCTAGTCTCATTTGCCAGCACCTGGCCCATATCCCTCTAAACCCTTCCTATTCATATACCCATCCAGCTGCCTTTTATGTGTTGTAATTGTACCAACCTTCACCACTTCATCTGGCAGCTCATTCCACACTCGCACCACCCTCTTTGTGAAAACATTGCCCCTTAGGTCCCTTTTAAATGTTTTTCCCCTCCCACCCTAAACTTATGCCCTCTAGTGCTGGATTCCCTCACCCCAGGGAAAAGACCTTGTGGGAGTTGTTGGATCTTCAAAATCATGATGGCCATTCAGTCCATCAGATCAGTGCAGGCCCCCCATGCAACAATCTAATCAGTCCCATTCTCTCCCGTTATTTCCAGAGCTCTGCAGGTGCATTCCTTACATAAGTACATACAATTTCCCCTTGAAATTATTTCCTGTTGTGGCGTCCACAATCTTTGTGTGCAAATCCAGTCATTACCATTCACTGTGTTCAAGAGTTTTTGTCACATATCCCACTTCCACCACACCTTCATGCTGCAATTCTTGCCTCAAATCTTGAAACTATCCCTCCTTGTCCTTATACCAGCAGCATTTGATAGAACACAAATTCCCTTTTTCTCTATTAAAAGATTTTTGATTTTATTTATTATTGTCAAATGTACAAAGATACAGTGAAAACTTTTGTTTTGCGTGCAGCGCAGGCAGATTATACCATACACTGAGCGTTAGGGTAATAGAACAGAGCGAGCAATACAGTGTTACATCTGCAGAGGAGGTGCACAAAGAGTGAGATCAACATCAAATTTGAGAGGGAGAAAGTGAGGACTGCAAATGCTGGAGGTCAAAGTCGAGAGTGTGGTGCTGGAAAAGCACAGCCGGTCAGGCAGCATCCGAGGAGCTGGGGAAGGACTGATGAAGGTCTCATTCTTGATGCAGGGTTCTTGCCCAAAACGTCGATCTTCCTGCTCCTCAGATGCTGCCTGACTTGCTGTGCTTTTCCAGCACCACACTCTCGATCAAATTTGAAAGGATCATTCAGAAGTAGGGAAGAAGCTGCTCTTGAATTTGTTCAGCACATAGAACATCGAACAGTACACCACAGGAACGGGCCCTTCGGCACACAATGTTGTGCTAAACATGACACCAAATTAAACTAATCCCTTCTGCCTGTCACTGGTCCATACCCTGCCTTTCCTTGCATATTCATATGTTTATCTCAAAGTCCCTTCAACACCAATTGGTGTGTTTAAGCTTTTGCATCTTCTGCCTGACGGAAATGATTCTAACCAGGTTGGGAGGGGTCTTTGTTTCTGTTGGCTGCCTTCCCGAGGCAGTGCGAAGCGAGATAAGGGATCAGAATCGCAAGAGTACAGAAGACTTGGAGGGTTGCAGGGTTTACAGAGGTAAGAAGGGGGCAAGGGAATACAGGGGTTTAAACCGAAAATAAGATACATGAGATAGTGCGTGTGAGGGGGATCCAATCGAAGGCAACGGATGCTGTGTTTCTTGGATGTTGAGAGTCCCAACATGGACAACCCAAGGTTTGGTTTGGTGGGTGGGTTGGAGATTAGCGAGGAGTGCATTAGAGTAGTCAAGTCCAGGAATAAGAATGATATGGATGAAGGTGTTAGTGACAAGGGGAGCAGAGCTGGTGTAGAGATGGATGTTATTCCAGGGATGGAATGGGTGGAGAGGTTTTGGAGCATTCAGCTCTCCTTGGAATTAAATAGGAACGCAAGAGTTTCCAAGAATCTGTTCCGTCTTGACTCTGTGGTTAGGAAAGATGACAAATCCGGAAAACTGAGCTTTTGGTGCAGCTGAAGAGGATATTGGCTTCAGCATTTTCAATGTTTAATTGTAGGAAATATTGACTCATCCAGGACAGGATGTTTGAAGAACGTGTTGATGATTGTGCAGCCTGTGTTGTATGCTACACCAGATGGGTACTGTACTAGGAGGCAATTTTCCCTGTGGGATGAGACACACAATTTTGGGGAACTTGGATGAGCAGATAGAAGCTGGAATCTCAGGAGACACCAGCTGGGTGGAGACCAGGCAGGAATAAGGTGGCCAACTTGGTTAGGATGAGAGGATCTAGGGAGATGGAAATGTGCAGCCTACATTGTTACAAAATGGTGCTGAATTTCCATGTTAATGGAAAAGGTGGGGAGGTGGAGAGGAAGATCAGTTTGTTGACACTGCAGTGTAATATATGAGCAACATAGCATAGTTGTAGACAGAAGAAACCAATTTTTAGGGATGCACCATCGAAAGTATTCTATCTGGATACATCACGGCTTGGTACGGCAACTGCTCTGCCCAGGACCGTAAGAAACCACAGAGAGTTGTGACCACAGCCCAGTCCATCACACAAACCAACCTTCCATCCACTGACTCCATCTATACCTCTCACTGCCTTCGGAAGGCAGCCAACATCATCAAAGACCCCTCCGACCCCGGTTATAATCTCTTCCACCTCTTCTGTCAGGCAGAAGATACAAAAGCTTAAACACAAACACCAACAGATACAAGAACAATTCTTCCTCACTGTTATTAGAGCTCTCAAACTTTCAACTTAATGCTGATCTCACTTTTCTGCAGCTGTAACATTGTATTCCTTGCTCTGTTCTATTACACTGACACACGGTGCATGGTATGATCTGTCTGTACTGCACGCAACACAAAGCTTTTCACTGTACTGCGGTACATATGACAATAATAAATCAAATCAAATCAAACTGAGCTGTCCTGATCTGGGTCTAGAGAGATATCTGAGCCTAGAAGGTGGTACATTTCTCATTAGAGAGCGTATATCCTTTTTAATTTTATGTAACATGCCATTTTTGTTGGACCACTTTCATTGGCATGACCCTTAAGTCATTTGCCTAGAAATGGTCTTGCATTCTGTTGGTCCTCGTGTGAGCTGTACATGAGATGAAAATTGAAAATGCATCTGTGGAGGAAATAATGGAGTTAACCTTTCGAATCTGGTATGAAACATCTTCTGAATTGAAAAGGGTTGGCAAATGGTGGTTTATTTAATGTAATTGACAGAGAGTTGGGGGCAAGGAGGAGTCAGTTGAATAGATGGAGATATTTGTGGAGCCACCACCTTCAGTGAGTTGTTTAATTGTCTACCACCATTCACGACTGGATGTGGCATGACTGCAGAGCTTAGATCTGATCCATTGGTTGTGGGATCACATAACTCTCTCTATCATTTCCTGCTTATGCTGTTTGGCATGCTATAGCTTCACCAGCTTGACACCTCATCTTCAAGTGTGCCTGGTGCTGCTCCTGGCATGCCCTCTTGCACTCTCCATTGAACCAGGGTCGATTCCTCTGGCTTGATGGTGATGGCTGAGTAGAGGAAATGCTAAGCCCTGAGGTTACAGATTGTGTTGGAGTACAATTCTGCTGGTGTTGATGGTCCACAGTGCCCCAGGGATGCCCAGTCTTGAGCTGCTAGATCTGTCTGAAGTCTGTCCCATTTTGCACAGAGGTAGTGCCACACAATGGAGGGTATGCTCAATGTGAAGGTGGGTCTTGGTCTCTACAAGGACTGTGCAGTGGTTACTCTTACCGATAGTGTAAGAGTGTCTCAGCCTATTCAGCCTCCCCCTATAGCTCAAATCCTCCAATCCTGGCCAACATCCTTATAAATCTTCTCTGAACCCTTTCAAGTTTCACAATATTCTTCCAACAGGAGGGAGATCAGAATTGCACACAGTATTCGAAAATTGGGTAACCAACGTCCTGTACAGCTGCAACATGACCTCCCAACTCCTGTACTCAATACTCTGACCAATAAAGGAAAGCATACCAAACGCATCTGGAGCTGGCAGTTTGGGAAGGATGAGGTCAAGTATGTTTTTCCCTGGATGTAGGTTTGCTCGCTGAGCTGGAAGGTTTAGGGTGTAGGTTTGCTCGCTGAGCTGTAGGTTTGATATCCTGACGTTTCATTACCTGGCTAGGTAACATCATCAGTGGCGACCTCCAAGTGAAGCGAAGCTGTTGTTTTCTGCTTTCTATTTATAAGTTTGTCCTGGATGTGGTTCCTGGGGTTTGTGGTGATGTCATTTCCTGTTCGTTTTCTGAGGGGTTGATAGATGGTATCTAGATCTATGTGTTTGTTTATGGCGTTGTGGTTGGAGTGCCAGGCCTCTAGGAATTCTCTGGTATGTCTTTGCTTAGCCTGTCCCAGGATAGATGTGTTGTCCCAGTCGAAATGGTGGGTTTTTTTCGCCCGTGTGTAGGGCTACGAGGGAGAGAGGGTTGTGCCTTTTTGTGGCTAGCTGGTGTTTGTGTATCCTGGTGGCTAACTTTCTTCCTGTTTGTCCTACGTAGTGTTTGTGGCAGTGCTTGCATGGAATTTTGTAGATGACGTTGGTTTTGTCCATGGGTTGTACTGGGTCTTTTAAGTTTGTTAGTTTTTGTTTGAGAGTGTTGGTGGGTTTGTGTGCTACTAGGATTCCGAGGGGTCTTAGTAGTCTGGCTGTCATTTCTGAAACTTCTTTGATGTATGGTAAGGTGGTTAGGGTTTCTGGCTGTGTTTGGTCTGCTTGTCGTGGTTTGTTCTTGAGGAATCTGCGCACTGTATTTTTTGAGTATCCGTTCTTCT
>NC_057732.1:50486254-50521220 GCF_004010195.1 Chiloscyllium plagiosum | reverse complement strand
CGTTTGGTATGCTTTCCTTTATTGGTCAGAGTATTGAGTACAGGAGTTGGGAGGTCATGTTGCAGCTGTACAGGACATTGGTTACCCAATTTTCGAATACTGTGTGCAATTCTGATCTCCCTCCTGTTGGAAGAATATTGTGAAACTTGAAAGGACTCAGAAAAGATTTACAAGGATGTTGCCAGGGTTGGAGAATTTGAGCTATAGGGAGAGGCTGAACAGGCTGGGTCTGTTTTCCCTGGAGCGTCAGAGGCTGAGGGGTGACCTTATAGACTTATAAAATCATGAAGGGCATGGATAGGGTAAATAGGCAAAGCCTTTTCGCTGGATGGTGGAGTCCAGTACTAGAGGGTATAATGTAGGGCAGGAGAGGAAAGATTTAAAAGGGACCTAAGGGGCAATGCTTTCATGCAGAGGGTGGTATGTGTATGGAATGAGCTGCCAGAGGAAGTGGTGGACAAACAGGACGCTGGAAGAACACAGCAAGCCAGGCAGCTTCGGGAGGCGGAGAAGTCAACGTTTCGGGTGTAGCCCTTCTTCAGGATGGAGAAGGGTTATATCTGAAACGTTGACGTCTCTACCTTCTGATGTTGCCAGGCTTGCTGTGTTCTTCCAACCTCCTGCTTGTCTTCCTTGGATTCCAGCATCTGCAATTTTTTTTATCTCTAACCTAGAAGAAGTGATGGAGGATGGTACAATTACAGCATTTAAAAAGAGGATGGGTATATGAGTAGGAAGGGTTTAGAAGGAAATGGGCCAAGTGCTGGCAAATGGGACTAGATTAGGTTGGGCTATCTCGTTGACATGGACGTATTGGACTGAAGGGTCTGATTCCATGCTGTACAGCTCTCTGACTCTATGACCTGGCCAGTTCGATCTGTAGTACTGCTGCCGAACCACTCTTGGTGGTGGACGTTGAAATCCCCCACCCAGAGGACACTTTGTGCCCTTGCCCCCCTCAATGCTTCCTCCAAGTGTTGTTCAACATGGATGAGGATGGTATGTGGTAATAAACAGTGAGGTTTAACCTAAAGCCATCAGACTTCGTGGGATCAGGTTCAGTGCTGAGGACTCTCACGGCAACTACCTCCTGATAATATATCACGGTGTCGCCCCCTCTGCACGGTCTGTCCTGCCAGTGGGACAGGACACATCAGGGATAGGGATATATAGGAGCACAATTAGACCATTTCACCCATTGAGTCTGCTCCACCATTCAATCATGGCTGATAAGTTTCTCAACCCCATTTTACTGCCTCTCCCCGTAACTCTTGATCCCCTTACTCATCAAGAATCTATCTGTCTGTGTCTTTAAGACACTCAATGACCTGGCCTCCACAGCCCTCTGCAGCAATGAGTTCCATAGATTCCCCACCCTCTGGCTGAAGGAACTTCCTCTTCATCTCAACTCTGAAGGGTCGTCCCTTCACTCTGAGGCTGTGCCCTCAAGTCCCAGTCTCTCCTACTGGTCGAAACATCTTCTCCTTGTCCACTTTATCCAGGCCTCTCAGTATTCTGTAAGGTTTAATGAGATTCTCCCATTGTCAGTTCTGGTGTTTTCTTTGTCACTGCCATGTGGTCAACCTGAATTAATTCCTTTATGAGAACTTCTTCGGCAGTTCATGCAAATGAGTGGCTTAGTAGAGGTTAATCTCGTCCAGGCAGCTCAGGTAAGACTAGCCTTCCACATCAATGAACCAGATAGGTTTTTTTTCTCATGGAGATTCTAACCTCCAGCGCCAAACAGCGGTAGTGCCTATTTATTCCCCAGCACCCATATTATGTATGTGCAGGTGTCGGACACAGTGAAGAACAACAAATGTGTAAATCTTTATTCATTTTCTACCACCAGGAAGAAAGGAAACACCCAAGTGGCCAGTGATAAGCAGTGCCCTTCACATTAAAGGGCAATACTACGTGATCAAACAGTGAAGGGGAGGGTAGGGATTAAATCCAAATGAAGACAGGTAGGTTTAAATGATAGGTCATTGTTAGACTCTCAATTCCAGATTTTTAATTGGATTCAAATTTGACCATGGCAGGATTTGACCCCAAGCCCCAGAGCACAATGGGGGGTGGGGGGGGGGGATTACTAACCTGCAGATGATGCTGCTGCAAAGTCATAGCCTCCCCCAGCATTGAGGAGATGCTGGTGCAGGTCACTGAGCTGGGGAGGAGAGATATCATGGACAGAGTTGAAAACAACCTGGGAGTGTGAAAGTTAAATTGTTGCTGGAGCAGGAGCCAATGTAGATCAGTGAGCAGAGAGGTGACGAAGCTGAATGATATAGGGAACGAGTTTGAATTCTGGGTAAGGTTGCAGAGTCCAGTGTTTCTGAGTGTCATTGTACTAATTAATTTTACTGTCAGTTTTATATTTATATCACCATGTAACACAGCTAATGTGATGTGAGTATGGAACATACCAGCCTGCTGGATTGTTGCGTTATGATGTTGCATTATATCCTTGTATTTTATTGGTCTAACCTTGTGTCATGGACAGTATCAAATTAAACCGGGGGTTACTCAGTGCAGTTGTGTCACAGAGTTCATCCATAAAATTTAAACATACAAACATAAGTGGTTCATTTCCTCAATAAACAATGAGACGTGATTATAATCTTCAAACCAGTCTCCAATTTTCCTAATTGGTTATAACCCTTGGGTTTTTGGTTTGCTCAGATCCAAATAGTTTCATCCAGAATGATCAGCTAACTTAAAAAAAAGTATCGGGGAAGTGACTAGGTTTTGTGATAGTACCTCACTATCTGTAGAGAACCCTTTAGACCATCCTGAGCTTATGAAAGGAGGTTTTTAAAATGTAAACCCATTCTGTTACAGCCCTGCTTCTCAATCCTCTGAAACATAGTGTGTGGTTTGAGTAGAAAAGTTCTGAGTTGCATCACTACCTGTAATAATGCTGTAAATAGCTTTTGAAGTTCAATAATCATACCACCAGTCTCTATAAATGAGATAACACTACGGTTGTCAGAATTCCAGTAATTCACAGCTTTAAGTGGAAGGACACAGAACATAAAAGATTACAGTGGCCCATGATGTTGTGCCAACCTGTGGAAATGATCTGAAGCCTATCTAACTGACACTATTTCATGTTCATCCATATGTCTATCCAGTGACTATTAAATGCCTTTAAAGTTGGCGAGTCTATTACTGTTGCAGGCAGTGCATTCCACACCCCTACCACTCTCTGAGTAAAGAAACTACCTCTGACATCTGTCCTGTATCTATCACCTTTCAATTTAAACTATGTCCCCTCATCCGAGGAAAAAGGCTCTCATTGTCCACCCTATCTAACCCTCTGATTATCTTATACGTCTCTATTAAGTCATCTCTTAACCTTCTTCTCTCTAACGCAAACAGCCTCAAGTCCCTCAACCTTTCCTCATAAGACCTTCCCTCCATACCAAGCAACGTCCTGGTAAATCTCTCTGAACCCTTTCCAAAGCTTCCACATCCTTCCTATAATGCGGTGACCAGAACTGTATGCAATATTCCAAATGTGGCCGCACCTGAGTTTTGTACAGCTGCAGCATGACCTCAGGGCTCCGAAACTCAATCCCTCTACTAATAAAAGCTAACACACTGTATGCCTTCTTAACAGCTCTATCAACTTGGGTGGCAACTTTCAGGGATCTGTGTACATGGACACCGAGATCTCTCTGCTCATCTACACTACCAAGAATCCTACCATTAGCCCAGTACTCTGCATTCCTGTTACCCCTTCCAAAGTGAATCACCTCACACTTTTCCACATTAAACTCCATTTGCCACCTCTCAGCCCAGCTCTGCAGCTTATCTATGTCCCTCTGTAACCTACAATATCCTTCAGTACTATCCACAACTGTACCGATCTTAGTGTTGTCCGCAAATTTACTAACCCATCCTCATCCAGGTCATTTATAAAAATGACGAACAGCCGTGGCCCCAAAACAGATCCTTGCGGTACCCCACTAGTAACTGAACTCCAGGATGAACATTTCCCATCAACCACCACTCTCTGTCTTCATTCAGCTAGCCAATTTTTGATCCAAACCACTAAATCACCCTCAATCCCATGCCAATGTTTATTTTCTGCAATAACCTACTGTGGGGAACTTATCAAACGTTTTACTGAAATCCATATACATCACATCAACCGCTTTACCCTCATCCACCTGTTTTGTCACCTTCTCAAAGAACTTAATAAGGTTTGTGAGGCACGACCTAGCCTTCACAAACAAACAGCCGTGGCCCCAAAGCAGATCCTTGCGGTACCCCGCTAGTAACTGAACTCCAGGATGAACATTTCCCATCAACCACCACTCTCTGTGTTCATTCAGCGAGCCAATTTTTGATCCAAACCACTAAATCACCCTCAATCCCATGCCAATGTTTATTTTCTGCAATAACCTACTGTGGGGAACTTATCAAACGTTTTACTGAAATCCATATACATCACATCAACCGCTTTACCCTCATCCACCTGTTTTGTCACCTTCTCAAAGAACTTAATAAGGTTTGTGAGGCACGACCTAGCCTTCACAAAACCGTGTTGACTATCCCTAATCAAATTATTCCTCTCTAGATGTTTATAAATCCCATCTCTTATAATCCTTTCCAGCACTCTAGCCACAACCGAAATAAGGTATGAAGGTATGAACAAAGGTCATTATCACATTGAATTGAATTGAATTGAGTTTATTGTCACGTGTACCGAGGCACAGTGAAAAGCTTTGTCTTACGAGCAATACAGGCAGATCACAGAGTTAAGTTGCATAGATAGTAAATAATAGGGAACCGTTGTCCAGTTGCTGTTAATCCTGCTGGCTTTAAAAGATTATTTAATGTGTCAGTTGATGATTTCTGCTCTTATGAACTAACCGTGCAGTTATTTAACAATGTGATCATATTTTGCTCACATTCATCTGCTCTCTTTGCTTTGAAACTGTTAGGAATACGCACCACACCAAACTTCACTCTGCCCACTGTTATCGATGTGCAGTAGCAGCAGCATGTGTACCGTCTACAAGAAATATTTCTACAAGAAAAGATTTACAAGGATGTTGCCAGGGTTGGAGGATCTGAGCTATAGGGAGAGGCTGAACAGGTTGGGGCTGTTTTCCCTGGAGCGTCGGAGGCTGAGGGGTGAACTTATAGAGGCTTATACAGTCAGGAGGGGCATGGATAGGGTAAATAGACAAAGTATTTTCCCTGGGATTGGGGAGTCCAGAACTAGGGAGCATAGGTTTAGGGTGAGAGGGGAAAGATATAAAAGAGACCTAACGGGCAACTTTTTCACACAGAGGGTGGTACGTGTATGGAATGAGCTGCCAGAGGAAGTGGTGGAGGCTGGTACAATTGCAACATTTAAGAGGTACTTGGATGGTTATATGAATAGGAAGGGTTTGGAGGGATATGGGCCGGGTGCTGGCAGGTGGGACTAGATTGGGTTGAGATATCTGGTCGGCATGGACAGGTTGTTTCCATGCTGTCCGACTCTATGACTCTAAATATATCTTTGCAGCATGTTCCAAATCCATGACCTCCACCACCTTTAAGGACAAGGGCAGAAGCTTTAAGGAAATGCCACTACCTGCAAGTTCCCCTTCACACACCAATCTGCCTTGGGGCTAGTCTTTCACTGTCAGTGGGTCCAAATTCTAGAATTCCCTTGCTAGAAGCAGTGTGGGCGTCTACCTATGCCACATAGACTGCAGTGGTCCAGGTTTGGGACAGTACAGTGGTTCAGTGGTTAGCACCACTGCCTCACAGCGCCAGCGACCCAAGTTTATTCTAGCCTTGGATGACAGTCTGTGTGAGCTTCCTCCGGGGTGCTCTGGTTTCCTCCCACAGTCCTAAGATGTGTAGGTTAAGGTGAATTGGCCATGTTAAATTGTCCATAGTGTTCAGGGATGTATAGGTTAGATGCATTAGTGTAGAGGACTGGGTCTGGATGGGTTCCTTTTTGGAGGGTTGGTGTGGACTTGTTGGGCCAAGGGCTTGTTTCCACACTACAGGGATTCTATTCTCTATTTTCAGCTCACCACCACCTTTTCCAGCACAATTGAACCTGGTCAGTAATAACTATTGGTGCTCAGTTCCAAAGACGAGCTGTTGGACTGAAAACATTAATTTTGTTTCTCCCTCCACAACTGTTGCCAGACCTGCTGAGTTTCTCCTGCACTTTCTGAGATTGAGAGAAATGTCTTCCTTCGGAGAGCGGTGAGTCTGCAGAATTGTCTGACACAGAAAGCAGTTTGACGCCAAAACATTGAATATTTTCAAAAAGGCGTTGGGTTTAGTTCTTAGGCCGAAAGGGACCAAATGGTATGGGGGAGAAAGTGGGAACAGACTGAGTTGGATGATCAATTGGAATCAGATTGAAGGCTGAAGCAGGCTCGAAGGGCCGAATGGTCTACTCCTATTTTCGATGTTCCTAACTCCAGTGTTTGTAGCAACAAGAACAGAAATTGTTGGAAAAACTCAGCAGGTCTGGCATCATCTACGGAGAGAAAGCAGAATTAACACTTTGGGTCCAGTGACCCTTCGTCAGAACTGCATTCTGTCGGGGCTTTTCTCGCATTTGGAGATAACATTTTATTTCAATGTTTGTCTTGCCTGTCATAGCCAAAACCCAAGACTGAATGAAAAATGACTAATAGTCAGGTCACATTCTGTGTGCGAAATGCCTTTCTATCTTTTCAGAATTAGATCTTTGGGTGAACAATTTTAATTATTGGGCTAGTTTTCTTCAATTTGGAATGAGTGTTCCCGTGCAGGAGGCGTCTCCGAGGCTGACACCCAGCTCCCTTTATTATTCTGTGTTTCAAATGGTAAGTTCAACTTCCCCTTTTCTCGTGTTGAAACTGTCAATTGTTGCACCTTTGACCTTCGGCACCTTCCTGTTTTTTTGGTGGTTTAATTCTTCATTGTAATAACATTTCTGCTGGTTGACAGTCTGATACTGAAAACACCATTCTGAAGTGTTCTGCTGTTTTTTAACTAACTGTCAGAGAGCAGATGATAAAGTAACACAGTTTCAATTTCAAACACCAATCCAGGCAAAATCTCACCAGTCCATTTTAATGACACTCACCTTGACTCAGACAAGAAGGAAGCCACTTGATTATTAAGTCTATGGAGGAGAAAGTGAGGACTGCAGATGCTGGAGATCAGAGTTGCGAGTCTGGTGCTAGAAAAGCACAGCAGGTCAGGCAGCATCCGAGGAGTGGGAGAATTGACGTTTTGTACAAAAGCACTTCAACAGGATTATTAAGTCTATGCCTACTCTTTGGTAGATTCCTTATAACGTGACATGGATAACCCTCACAAGGGTCTCCCTTTTGATTATTCATCCGATTCCATTTTGAAAGTCCTTGTTGGATCTATTAAGTAGAAAGCTCTGTCCATGGATGGGCATATGATTATCCATCCTACAGTTAGGTGCAGATGTGGAATGGTGTATTGTTGCTTTACACTGAGTCTGAAATTGACCAGAGACTGATAACTGCAGGCAATCCACCAGACAGGACACTAGATGCATCTGTTTGTCTGTTGAGGTAATAATTCCTACTTTAGTTTATGTTTGTGGAAAACATTTGGCTACGTAGGGAATAACTTTAATCCTGTTATGCTCTGTGGTGAAATAGTTACAGCTCATTTCTTTATCAGTAACGCTGTCTAGAGGGGATGCAATGGTCTCGTCATATTAACTGGACTGTTAATCCAGAGACCCAGGTAATGCTCTGGGGACACAGTTTCAAATCCAGCAGATGGTATAATTTCAATTTAGTAAAAGCTGGAAGAAAGAGTCTAATGATGACTGTGAATCTATTGTCAATTGTTGGAAAAAAATCCATCTGGTTCACTAATGTCCTTAAGGGAAGGAAACTACCATCCTTACCTAGAGTGGCCTACACACAACTCCAGACCCACAGAAATGTGGTTGACTCATAACTGGCCTCTGGGCAATTAGGGATGGGCAATAAATGCTGGCCTTGCCAGTGGTGCCCTCATCCCATGAATGAAGAAAAGCGCAGGCCACTCAGGGGCACGGAACATTAGCAGGATTCCTGAAGAACAGAAGTCAATATTGTTTTGAAATTCTGTTAATGAGTCGACAGACATGAAACTGCCAAAGAGTTGCACTGGTGTAGCAACCTGGGAAAGAGATGGTCTCAACTTCCTATCCAACCCTTCATGTGAGCTGTAGAGAATTTCAGCTGCAATGATTTTGTGTTCACTCACAGGGAGTGGGCATCGTTAGTAAGGCTAGTACTTATTGTCCATCTGTCATTGCCCTTGAGAAGGTAGCAGTGAGCTGTCTTTTTGAACCGCTGCAGTCTTTATGGTCGAGGGAGAGTCGTGGTGCTGTGACGGAGAGAGTCCAACCTGTTGACCCAGTACTGAAGGAACATCTGATATATTTCCAATAAACCAACACTTCTGGGGCAACACGGTGGCTCAGTGCTGTCTCACAGCACCAGGGACCTGGGTTCAATACCACCCTTGGGCGATTATCCGTGTGCAGTTTGCATATTCTCCCCGTGTCTGCGTAGGTTTCCTTCAGGTGCTCCATTTCCTGCCTCAGTCCAAAGATGTGCAGGTTAGTTGGATTAGCCATGGGAAATGCAGGGTTATAGGGATGGGGTGGGTCTGGGTAGGATGTTCTTTGGAGGGTCGGTGTAATTCGATGGGCTGAATGGCCTGGTTCCACACTGTAGGGATTCTCTGAAACATTTTCAAGTCAGGATGGTACGCATTTTGGGAACTAGCAGGTGGTTCTTCTACATGGTAGAGGCATTCTTTCAAAGCGTAAAGTTTGCTGAGGAAAGATATTCGGATGGTGAGTTTTGTAGTGAGAGTGTGTGCTGGGTTGAAATGATATCTCAAACCTTGGTAGCAGTTTCTTGTACCTGCTCAGACAAGCTCAGTTACTAGCAGTGGCCAGTCACAGCAGTGAGTACTATCTACAAGATGCACTGCAGATATTCACCAAAGGTCCTCAGACAGCACCTTCCAAACTCATGACCACTTCTATCTCAAAGGACAAGGGCAGCAGATACATGGGGACACCACCACTTGCAAGTTCCCTCTCTTGAAAACATATCCCCATTCCTTCACTGGGTCAAAATCCTGCAATTCCCTCCCTAAGGGCATTGTGGGTCCACCCACAGCAAATGGACTGCAGCGGTTCAAGAAGGCAGCTCACCCCCACCTTCTCAAGGGGCAACTAGGGACAGGCAATAAATGCTGGGCCCAGCCAGTAACGCCCATGTCCGATGAGTGAATTAAAAAGTGTAATCAGTCAGATCGATGTTGAACAGCTCCTGACGGTCTCACTACTGTTAAGTGTTAAGTGATAGTGTTAAAAATTGCCCTGTGTGTGTGTGTGTGTGTGTGGGGGGGCGGCGGTATTGCTGCTACAGCCTGCCCCCTGGTGGCCACACATTCCTGATGTGACACCGTGCCCACAGTATTATTGGATAATGCCTGAATACGAGCTGAACAATCAAGGATCATGAGGATTAATTTGGTAATCCTCTTTGGTGTGTGTTGGCCACATTCAGAGAGCAGACCCAGCTGAATCAGATGTCACATGAGCTAAGTCGGGCCGTCAGCAATGGGATTGAAGGAATGTAGACATAAAGAATTTGGATGGCTATCACTGGTCACTGTCAGTGACAAACAGCAAATCACTCGTCGTTTGCTGCATCTTTAAGGAAAAGAGTTAAATGACAATCATGCTGAGTGTATCCAGATCAAGGATAAACTGAAATACTTAAAGCACATAATTTTGCACAGTGTTGTATAGATTGAGTTGTTGGCAGAGGCTGCCCTCTGGTGGCCATTCAAGAAAACCCGTTACAAAGTTCGCAAAAGTCAGAAGTCATATGACACCAGGTTCGAGCTCAACAGGTTTATTTGAAATGACAAGCTTTTGGAGTGCTGCTCCTTCGTCAGGTGAAGTCTTCAGGTTGGGCTATAACCTGGTGTCATAGAGTCATAGCGATGTACAGTACGGAAACATACCCTTCGGTCCAACCCGTCCATGCCGACCAGATATCCCAATCCAATCTAGTCCCACCTGCCAACACCCGGCCCATATCCCTCCAAATCCTTCCTATTCATTACCCATCCAGATGCCTTTTAAATGTTGCAATTGTACTAGCCTCCACCACTTCCTCTGGCAGCTCATTCCATACACGCACCACCCTCTGTGTGAAAACGTTGCCCCTTAGGTCTCTTTTATATCTTTCCCCTCTCACCCGATACCTATGCTCTCTAGTTCGGGACTCCCCCACTCCAGGGAAAAGACCTTGCCTATTTACCCTATCCATGCCCCTCATAATTTTGTAAACCTCTTCAAGGTCACCCCTCAGCCTCCGACGCTCCAGGGAAAACTGCCCCAGTCTGTTCAGCCTCTCCCTATTGCTCAAATCCTCCAACCCTGGTAACATCCTTGTAAATCTTTTCTGAACCCTTTCAAGTTTCACAACATCTTTCTGATAGGAAGGAGACCAGAATTGCACGCAATATCCCAACAGTGACCTAACCAATGTCCTGTTCAGCCGCAACATGACGTCCCAACTCCTGTACTCAATACTCTGACCAATAAAGGAGGAAGTGAGAACTGCAGATGCTGGAGATCGGAGCTGAAGAGGTGTTGCTGGAAAAGCACAGCAGGTCAGGCAGCATCCAAGGAGCAGGAGAATTCCTGAAGAAGGGCTCATGCCTGAAACGTCGATTCTCCTGCTCCTTGGATGCTGCCTGACCTGCTGCGCTTTTCCAGCAACACACTTTCAACTCTGACCAATAAAGGAAAGCATACCAAACGCCTTCTTCACTATCCTATCTACCTGCGACAAGTCATGTGATTCTGACTTTTTCCACTCCAGTCCAACACCGGCACCTCCACATCAAAGTTCAAAGAAGGCCTGAACGACAGACCCATTCTCTTATCACTGCGGATAACCCAATGCTTTTAGTACCAAGAATTTTAGAAGTTTCCATAATATATGGCTGCACACAGTGGATCAAAATTTGTTTCCAGATTGAATTTTGACAGATGACAGATCTTTTAGAGGGATCGCGATAATCTTCATGTTCCTCTCCAATGGTGGGTGCAGTAGTTTCTTTCTGAGGTATCCAATCCATTAATTTGATCAGAAAGCAGCTCAATTCCATCCTACATACCTTTACAATCGGCGTTGTGGACTCCTTAATGAAAGTTATGTTGAATTTTTATAAATCGAATCACATAGTTACAACACAGATCGAAGCCATTTTATCCAACATGTCTGTGCTGGCTCTCTGAAGAACAATTCACTCCCATATTTGTACCATGAGGTCTCGCCATGTTATTTCCTTCACAGATGATCCAATTCCCTGCTGAAAGTCTTGCTTGAACCCACCTTCACCAGTCTGTCAGGCAATGTTTTAAAGATCTTCATCACTCGCTGTGTGACCAAGACTTCCTTGTGTTGTCATTGCTCCTTTTGATGATTAACCCAAGTCTGTGAGCTCCAGTTCTCAATCCTCAAACCAATGTGAACAGTTTCTCTCTACCTCCCCAACATTTAGCTGGAAGAAAATTTCTGTTTACTGGATGGGAGACAATTTGAGAGACCATAAGACCCTAAGACACAGGAGCAGAAATTAGGCCATTCAGCCCATCGAGTCTGCTCCACCATTCTATCATGGCTGAATAGTTTCTCAACCCCATTCTCCCACCATCTCCCTGTAACCCTTGATCCCCTTTACAATCAAAAACCTATCTACCTCCATCTTAAATATACTCAATGACCTGGTCTCCATGGCCTTCTGTGGCAATGAATTCCATGGATTCCCCACTCTCTGGCTGAAGAACTTTCCCCTTATCTCCGTTCTAACGGGTCTTCCCGTTACTTTAAGGCTGTGCCCTCGGGTCCTAGTCTCTCTACCAATGGAAACATCTTCCTTATCCTTCCAAACTCCATTGAGTACATACTCAGAGTCCTCAAATGTTCCCCATATGTTAAGCTGTTCATTCCTGAGACCATTCTTGTGAACCTCCTCTGAACATGCTCCAGGGCCAGTACATCCTTCCTGAGATATGGGGCCCAAAACCGCACACCATACTCTAAATGTGGCCTGACCAGAACCTTACAAAGCCTTAGGAGTACATCCCTGCTTTTATATTTAAGTTCTCTCAAAATAAATGCCAACATTGCAGTTGCCTTCCTAACTATTGACTCAACCTGCAAGTTTATCTTGACAGAATCCTGGACTAGAACTCCCAAGTGTCTTTGCACCTTAGACTTGTGAATTTTCTCCCCATGTTGAGAGAGGGTTTGCCAGAGACTTTGTTTTGATCATTCATAGGATGTGGGTGTTGCTGCCTGGACCAACATTTATTGCTGATCTCTAGTTGCCCATGGGGAGGTGGTGTTGAGCTGCCTCCTTTAACTGCTGCAATCCATGTGCAGTAGGTAGACCCACAATGCCATTAGGGCGGGATTGCTAGGATTTGACCCAGTGACGCTGAAGAAATGGGGATATATTTCCAAGTCAGGATGGTGTGTAGTTTCAAGGGGAACCTCCAGGTGTTCTGATGCATCTGTCACGTTTATTCATCCAGAAAGTAGAGGTCTTGGCTAGGAAGATGCTATTGGAAGAGCACGGGTGAGTTGTTGTAGTGCAGATTGTAGATAATACACACTGCTGCTGAGTGTCGGTGGTGGAGGGAGTGGATGTGGTGCTAATCAAGTGGGCTGCTTTGTCCTGGATGGTGTCAAGCTTCTTGAGTGTTGTTGGAGCTGCCCCCATCCAGGCAAGTGGGGAGTATTCCATCACACTCCTGACTTGAACCTTGTCAATCGTGGACAGGCTTTGAGGAGTTACTCACGGCAGGATTCCTAGCCTCTGAGCTGCCACTGTGTTTTTAAGACGAGTCCACTTCAGTAATGTTGACGCAGAGCTGGCTGTAATCAGTGCACATGCATTGTGTTTTGAGATGCTAGATCCTAGAGATAGCAACAAATGAGAAATAGGAGCTGACTGATATTAAGTCTTTGAGGGACATGAGAGAACATTGCAGGAGCAGAAAGAGAAGTCATTACAGATTATTCTCTTTCAGTGGCTAAGTAGATCAGAATGGAATTGAGTGAGTGCAGGCACAGCCAGTCGGTTGGAGGAGGAGGAAGACTAGCCTTAGACATGCCCCATAACGCTGATCAGACAACACAGGTTTATGAACATCTAGGCTTTGCTGCATTATTTACCTTTAGCTTCCTTGATACATCTATTGACCAACTGGCTAACACAATGTAAAACTTCAATTTTTCAAATTTTCCAGGGTCAGTGACAGTGACGGTTTGACAGTCATTGCTGCTTTCTACAGGTGAAGTAACACAGCCTTGTCATTAGCACTGTCTTAGCGAGTTTTGAGAAGATTTATAGCTCAGGTTGAGGTTTTGGATGTAGGTTTGCTCGCTGAGCTGGAAGGTTCATTTCCAGACGTTTCGTTACCTTACTAGGTTATATCTTCAGTGGACCTCACGCGAAGCAAGGCTGAAAATTCCTGCTTTCTATTTATATGTTTGGGTTTCTTTGGGTTGGTGATGTTATTTCCTGTGGTGATGTTATTTCATATGGTGGTCACTTCCTGTTCCTTTTCTCAGGGGGTGGTAGATGGGGTCTAACTCAATGTGTTTGTTGATAGAATTCCGGCTGGAAATGAACCTTGCAGCTCAGCAAGCAAACCTACACCCATTAGCACTCTCTCCTGAGCTGGCCTGTAAAACCAGGGGGTTAGACTTCTGTGGTCAGTGATAAATGGATGGCTGCAGCCATTCATGGCACTTTCACCTAACCACAGGGTTTCAGTGGGGGGTTAGAAAGGGAATTTCTTCAGCTGTATGGTCTTATGTCCACACCCAAGAATTTGGATTCAAGGCGGACTGGTCTTTACTTATTGCATGTTGAAGTTAAAAATCACATAACACCAGATTGTAGTCTAACAGCTTTATTTGGATGCACTAGCTTTTGCTTCCAAATAAACCTGTTGGATGATAACCTGGTGTTATGTGATTTTTAACTTTGTCCACCCCAGTCCAACACTGGCTCCTCCATGTTATTGCATGTTAATACCATATACAATGTAACACAGTAATCTGAGAGACACCAGGCTCTTAATCGTTGAAACTGTAGAATTAGAATTAGATTTTATTGTCACGTGTACTCACGTAAAGGGACACAGGAGTGTAGTGAAAAGTGTACTATGTCGCCTGGCAACACATTCTTAGATACAAAGGTACTGAGGTACAAAATCTTGATTACAAATTAGAGAATTCAGGTCCACTTTGCCTAAATACTGTTGCTAGGACAGTCCCACCTCCCAGGAAGAAGTCAGGGAAACCTTTGTTTCACTCCCTCCTTGGGCAATTATATCTTTCCTGAGAAAAGGAGACCAAAACTGCACTCATTTCTCCAGATGGGGTTTATATGATTGAAGGAAAGCTTCCCTACTTAATTCCTCTTGTGATGAAGGCTAACACTCCATTAGTCTTCCTAATAGCTTTCTTCACCTTTGTGTTAGTCTTCAGGAACTTATTGACAAAGGATGCCTAATCCCTTTGTACATCTACACTTTCCAGGCTCTTACATTTAAGAAGTACTGTGCATGCCTGTTTCTCCTACTAAGGTGGATAACTTCAATTTTATTTCATCTGCCATGTTATTTCCCATTCACTAAGTTTCTCCAAATCGTCCCGGAACTGCATGAAATCCTCTTCAAAGCACATATTCCCACTGAGCTTTGTACCATTCTTGAATTCGGAAATATTACATATTGTGCCCACCTCCAAATCAATGATGTATATTGTGAACACTGAGGTTCAAGTACTGTGGCACCCCACTAGTCCCAGCCTGCCCATGCAGGAATGACCCATTTATCACCACTCTCTTGTTTTCTGTCTGTTCACCAGTACATCACCTGAAAACAACAAATGCTGGAGGTCACAGTGGGTCAGGCAGCCTCCGTGGAGAGAGAGCAAGCTAATGTGTCGAGTCAGTACATTACCTCCTACTCCCTGTGGTTTAATCTTTCCAACCAGCCTCCTGTGGGAAATTCATCAAACGGCATCTGAAAATCTAATTGAACATCATCTGTCTGCTCTCCTTTATTCATTTTGTGTGTAACATCTTCATTTATCATTCACAAACCCGTGCTGACTGGAGCCATTCAGACGGTTATCACAGAATCGTTATGATTCAGAAAGCCGTTCAGTTGATTCTCTCTGAATCAGGAGGTGGCTTCTTTTTACCTCAGGCTAGATCATAGGAGTAAGGGTTTTCAGATTTCTGTCTCTGTTTTGGATGACTCTTCGCTTGGACAGCGAAGAGGGTTACCTCAGATTACAACAGGATCTTGACCAGATGGGCCAATGGGCTGAGAAGTGGCTGATGGAGTTTAACTCAGATAAATGCGAGGTGCTGCATTTTGGGAAAGCAAATCAGAGCAGGACTTATACACTTAATGGTAAGGTCCTAGGGAGTGTTGCTGAACAAAGAGACCTTAGAGTGCAGGTTCATAGCTCCTTGAAAGTGGAGTCGCAGGTAGATAGGATAGTGAAGAAGGTGTTTGGTATGCTTTCCTTTATTGGTCAGAGTATTGAGTACAGCAGTTGGGAGGTCATGTTGCAGCTGTACAGGACATTGGTTAGGCCACTTTTGGAATATTATGCGCAATTCTGATCTCCTTCCTTTCAGAAGGATGTTGTGAAACTTGAAAGGGTTCAGAAAAGATTTACAAGGATGTTTCCAGGGTTGGAGGATTTGAGCTATGGGGAGAGGCTGAATAGGCTGGGGCTGTGACCTTATAGAGGTTTATAAAATCATCAGGGACATGGATAAGATAAGTAGACAAAGTCTCTTCCCTGGGTGGGGGGAGTCCAGAACTAGAGGGCATAAGTTTAGGGTGAGAGGGGAAAGACATAAAAGAGACCTAAGGGGCAACGTTTTTTACGCAGGGTGTGGTATGTGTATGGAATGAGCTGCCAGAGAAAAGGCTGGTGCAATTACAGCATTTAAAAGGCATCTGGATGGGATTATGAATAGGAAAGGTTTACAGGGATATGGGCTGGGTGCTGGCAAATGGGACTAGATTGGGTTGGGATATTTGGTTGACATGGATGGGTTGGCCCGAAGGGTCTGTTTCTGTGGCTGTACATCTCTATGACTTTATATATCTGGACAAAACCAATATCAGCTGCACTGGTCAGTGGATGTTTATTTAAATCTATTTTGAATACAATAACCTTTATACAGACTGGCTGCAGGGCAAATTATTACATTGACATCACCCCATCGCACACTTTTCCAGTCTGGAGTTTACAAAAGGGATCGTCATTCAGACATTTCTGTGGAATAGCTTCAGCTTGCATGTACGTCTCTGGTGATTGTTTAAGTAATTGGACAATTATTGTAAACCTCAGAGTCTCTGGGAATGTGACCACTTACTGAAAAGTCCAGTGTGATGTGTTCACGCTCTTTTTCTGTTGGGCATCTGTCACATGTCACATTAGTTTAAGTGTTTACTCGGAATGGAGGCTTGACTTGTTGCCAGTGAAAACTGAGGGGCCCCTTTTCAGTACTGGGTTCTGACTGCTGACATCACCCGCACTGTGGCCAGTTTCTTGGGGCGGATTGCCATGAAATTGGTTTCTGTAAGAGACTGTGACTGAAAAAAGCCCGAAACATGCTTTACTGGTCTGAATTTTCCAGATTAAACTCTGTGACTATTAGAGCAGGTTAGAGACTAGGAATACTGCGGTGAGTGACTCATCTCCCCAAAAGCCTGTCCACCATCTATAAGGCCCAAGTCAGGAGTGTGATGGAATAATCCCCACTTGCCTGGATGGTTGCAGCTCGAACAAGACTCAAGAAGCTTGACACCATCCAGGGCAAAGCAGCTGCTTGATTGGCATCACATCCACAAACACCCCCTCCCTCCATGACTGACGCTCAGTAACAGCAGTGTGTACCACCTACAAGATGCACTGCAGAAATTCACCAAAGATCATCAGACAGCACCTTCCAAAACCCACCACCACTTTTATCTAGAAGGACAAGAGCATCGGACACATGGGAACACCACCCCTCTGAGTCACTCCCCATCCTGGCTTGGAAATATATCACTGTTCATTCATAGAGTCAGAGAGATGTACAGCATGGAAACTGACCCTTCGGGCCAACCTGTCCATGCCGACCAGATATCCCAACCCAATCTAGTTCTACCTGCCAGCATCTGGCCCGTATCCCTCCAAACTCTTCCTATTCATGTACCCATCCAGATGCCTTTTAAATGTTGCAATTGTACCAGCCTCCACCACTTCCTCTGGCAGCTCATTCCATACATGTACCACCCTCTGTGTGAAAAGGATGCCCCTTAGGTCTCTTTTATATCTTTCCCCTCTCACCCTAAACCTATGCCCTCTAGTTCTGGACTCCCCCACCTCAAGGAAGAGACCTTCTCTGTTCACCCTATCCATGCCGCTCATAATTTTATAAACCTCTATAAGGTCACCCCTCAGCCTCCAATGCTCCAGGGAAAACAACCCCTAACTGCAGTTATATTATTGAACTAACATGATGGAGCGAAGGATTGGGGAGCAAGGATGAGGATCCTTGCCTGAGGATCGATGATGCTGATGTTGGTCAATCTGGGACAGGTGGAGGTGAGGTGATGGTGGAGGACTATTGGCTCAGCTGCAAAGATGGCTCTTGAGGATCATCGACGTTGATGTTGGTTGGGTCTGAGCGGACGGTGGTGATGAGCTGGCTCAGGACTAATGGATTCTCTTCAAGCTATAGCTTTCATTTCTTTTCCTTATTCTTAAATTGTTCAAAGTGGCACTATGTCATGACAACAGATTAAGGCTTTTCACTGTATTTTATTGTATTCTTACTGTAAAATACCTGTGACAATCAAATCAAACATCAAAACAAAACCTTTCTCATTTTGGATACGTTCTTCCCCATTGTTTCTGAATGAAGTGTGTCATACTCAAAAACTGTGGTCAATCTCCATATTTTATCATTACCTAAGAATCACTGAGCATGGTGGCTCAATAGTTAGCACTGCTGCCTCACAGCGCCAGGGGCCTGTGTTTGATTCCTGTCTTGGGCCACAGTCTGTTTGGAGTTTGCACATTCGCCCTGTGTCTACGTGGATTTCCTCCCACCATCCAAAGATGTGCAGGTTAGGGTGGATTAGCCATGCTCAATTGCCCATAATGTCCAGGGATGTGTAGATTATGTGCCTTAGACAGGGGGATAAATGTAGAGTAATAGGGTAGGGGAATAGGTTTGCGTGGGATACTCTTCAGAGGGTTGGTGTAGACTTGTTGGGCCGAAGGGCCTGTTTCCTCACTATGGATGAACATACAGGAGCAGTGATTTTGAGTGATATGTTTTAATTTCTGGACTGAATTATTAAATTCTCAGAGAAATATTATTGCCATTAACTTTAAATTATAATATACACAAGGACAACAATAAATCCAACCTATTACCTGTGCTTCTGCCCTTGCCCCTTCCTATCACTCACAACAGCATGATTGGGTCCCCCTTGTCCTCACTTTCCATCCCACCAGCCTCTGTATTCAAAGGAACATTCTCCACCATCTCAGGCAACTCCAGCAGAATACCACCACCAAACATATCTTCCCCTCACTCTTCTATCTGCATTTCACAGGGATCATTCCCTCCAGGACTCACTAGTCCATTTCTCTACTACCAGCACCACCTCCCGCTCTCCACAGCACCTTCCCATGTACCTGCAGAAGGTGCAACACCTGCCCCTTCCCCTCCTCCTTGCTCACCATCCAAGGGCCTGAACAGTTTTTCCAGTGAAGCAGTATTTCACTTGTACCTCCTTCAATCTTGTGTATTGCATTCACTCCAGCCAAGGTAGCCTACTCTACATCAGATACACCAAACACACTGTGCAGAACATCTCCGATCTGTGCGCAGGCGTTAGCCTGACCTTCCTGTAGCTGGTCATTTGAACACAGCGTCCTGCTCACATGCCCAT
The DNA here is from genome assembly GCF_004010195.1 of Chiloscyllium plagiosum. Taxonomy (NCBI): domain Eukaryota; kingdom Metazoa; phylum Chordata; class Chondrichthyes; order Orectolobiformes; family Hemiscylliidae; genus Chiloscyllium; species Chiloscyllium plagiosum. Next base: position 50,502,145 of record NC_057732.1, on the reverse strand, counting down.
GTGTCTGACCTCAGCATGCTGCAGTGTTCCAGTGAATCCCAGCGCAAAGTGGAGGAACAACATCTCATCTTCAGACTGGGCACTTTAAAGCCCTCTGGACTTAACACTGAGTTCATCACCTTCAAATTGTGAACCCATGTCTTCTCTTTCTTTTAGCTTTACTTGTTATATTCTCTGTCACCATATGCTCTCTCCCCTTCCCCCATTCCAGCCTTTCTCCCCCAGCACTCCACCCTCCGCCCCTGCTGTTGCCCGCCCTCCACACTTTACGTCAACTCTGGTGAAGAGTCATCTAGACTCCAGCAGCTTGCTCTCTCTCTCTACGGAGCCCTGTTGTGATCTCCAGTGTTTGTTGTTTTCAGTACAGATTCCAGCATCTGCAGTAAGTTGCTCCAACAATGAATTCTGCCAATACGATTTCCAAAAGACATTGTACTATCTTAACAACTTGAACTCTCAAGTTCCTGATGTGCATTAAGTCTGATATTGGACCTAAGGGCTACCAGAAATGATGTATACAAACTATCATCTGTACTGAGAAGCTCTTTGAATATTTGAAATGACAGATTAGAAAACCTGAGACTGGAACCATTACATCATGCTGAAACCTAGGCAAACTATAGTCGACAGGAACTCATCATATTAATTAATCAAAGTGAAATCTTGCCAAAACCAACATTAAGAATTGAGGAATGATTGTATCAATGGGCACACCATAATCATGTCATTTTACCCTCCAAACAATTTGTCTTTCCTAATTTAATCAGTGAAAGTTTTTAGTTGACAATAAATTGAAATGTATGTTGTTGTAAAATGTGTTCTGATAATAAATCATGATGGGTTATAGAAGCCATGACAGGGTTATGGAAAGGAAATACTTTTTGAAATATGCACAACAAAATAGTAGCACCTGAAAGCAATAAAATCAATCGCACCTCTGTGTGCCTATACATGAAGTCAGAAATCACACAGCACCAGGTTATAATCCAAAAGGTTTACTTGAAGTCATAAGCTTTCAGAGTGCTACCCCTTTGTCACTTCACCTGGTGATGGAGCAGCGCTCCAAAAGCTTGTGATTTCAAATAAACCTGTTGGACTATAACTTGGTGTCATGTGCATCCTGACTTTGTTCACCCCAGTCCAACACTAGCATTTCCACATCATGCCTATGTATAGGTAACAGAATGAAAAGAAGGGGAACAGCCTCACCACATGGTTAACACTAGGGATGGGGGCTACCTCCATTTTGAGAGGAGCCTAAGACCAATACCCAAATCATTTTCCTGTTACAAGCAATAGGTCTCTTTCAATCTGGCAATAGGTGTCCTGTAACGGAAATAGGACCTCAACTGCCATTTTGTTCCTTTGAACTGAGCAGAATCTGGAAGCAAAAGGACTGAGATAGAATGATGTTGGAATCAGTGGATCTACAATATTCAACTTTGTACAACTTCAATGAGGTTATGTGGAGAGGTAGTAGTCCAGGTAATTCCAGTTGTTGTAATATAATAATTTCCTTCAGTGCTGATGTTACATTAACTGTTTGAAAACGTAATTTGAAGATAATAGTCAGCAATACATGATGCAGTGTCAGACAAGTGTCATCCAGACTGTGTTAGAGGTTTTAAACTTTAATTAAGCCCTTTATCACACATACTTGGATAATAAATTCAAAGTTAAAGTTTTACAAAGCAATTTCAATCAAACAAATTAATAGATTCATACTTTACTCCATACGTTATTCATTATTTTCACAAAAAAATGCACTCAGTTAGTTGAGTCCTATGGTGAATTAAAATAATCTTGGAATGTGAGGGGTAACTATTCCTAGATTGTATTCAGGAGAATTTCCGACAGCAGCACATATCTAATCCAACAAGAAAGAAATCAATGAAGTGTTGGTGGGAGATCATTCAGGAGATAATACTCATTGTATCATCAGGTTTAAGATGATGGTAGAGATTAACAATGGTCAATTTACAGTAAAAAAATTAAATTGGGGCAGATTTTACTTCAGTGGGGCAAGAAAGGTGTTGGGTAGGATAGACTGGAATGGCAGGTTGGCAGAAAGAACTGTACCAGTGCAACGGAGTAATCATCTCAAAGAGGGGTACAGCACAGAAAATGTCCCTCTGCTCAAACACAGCCACCAGTCTATTCCCATCCCATTTTCCAGCACTTGGTCCATAGCCTTGTATATATTGTGATTGCAAGTGCACATTTAAATACTTCTTCAATGTAATGAGGGTTTTTGCCTCTATGGCACTTAAAAGCAATGAGTTCCAGATTCCCACCACCCTCTGGGTGAAAAGAAGTTTCCTCAAATCCCCTCTAATCCTCCTGCCCCTTACCTTCAATCTCTGCCGCCTAGTCATTGATTTCTCCACTCAGGGGAAAAGTGCTTTCCTCTCCTACTCTGTTTATGCCCTTATAGTTTTATACATCTCAATCATGTCCTCCTTCAATTCCCTCTGGTCTAAGGAAAACAGTTCCAGTTTGTCCAATCTCCCTTAGTAAGTAAAATTCTCCCGCTTAGGCATCATTGTGGTAAATCTCCTCTGCACCCTCTCTAGTGCTTTCACATTGCTCTTATAAAGTGGATTCTAGAATTGCAAACAGTATTCTAGCAACAGGAGACCTACAAAGAGAAGATGGTTCAGGTACAGTCAAGGTCACAGAGACTTGGTTGAAGGAAGGGCATGATAATTAGCAATTAAATGCTCCAGGATATAGACGCTTCAGACAGGACAGGGTGGGAAATAAAAGAGGGAGGGTGGGAAATAAAAGAGGGGGGGTGGGAAATAAAAGAGGGGGGGTGGGGGGTGGAGTTGCATTGCTGGTCAGGGACGATATCGCGGCTGTGCTAAAGGAGGACACTATGGAGGTCTTCGGTAGTGAGGCATTATGGATGGAGCTGAGAAATAAGACAGGTGCAGTTACATTGTTGGGGCTGTGTTACAGGCCTCCCAACAGTAAGCGTGAGGTAGGAGAACAAATAGATGAACAGATTATGGGCAAGATGTAGAGGAATAGGTTGGTGGTGATGGGAGATTTTAATATAGATGAACAGATTATGGAAAGATGTAGAGGCAATAGGTTGGTGGTGATGGGAGATTTTAATTTACCCAACATTGACTGGGATACACTTAGCGTCAGAGGTCTGGATGGGGTAGAATTTGTAAGAAGCGTTCAGGAGAGTTTTCTAGACCGCTATGTCAATAGTCCAACGAGGGAAGGAGCCATATTGGACCTGGTACTGGGGAATGAGCCAGGACAGGTGGTAGAAGTTGCAGTGGGGGATTTCTTTCGGAACAGTGACCACAATTCTGTAAGTTTTAGAATATTTGTAGATAAAGAAGAGAGTGGTCCTAAGGGAAGAGTACTAAACTGGGCCAAGGCCAATTATATCAAAATTAGGCAGGAGCTGGGAAATGTGGGTTGGACACAGCTATTTGAAGGGAAGTCCACATCTGAGATGCAGGAGGCTTTCAAAGATAGGGTAAAGATAGTGCTGGATAGGCATGTCCCATTGAAAGGATAGGAAAGGCAAGATTCGTGAACCGTGGATGACAGGATAAGCTGTACGACTAGCCAAGAGGAAAAAGGGAAGCATACGTAAGGTCTAGGCAGCTAAGAACAGAACGGGACCTGGAAGAATATTGGAAGAGCAGGACAAGTCCTAAACGAGGAATCAAGCGGGCTAACAGGCGTCATGAAATAGCTTTAGCTAGCAGAACCAAACCAAAGCAGGCCTTATATGTTTAATGGTAGGGCTCTGGGGAGTGTTGCCAAACAAAGAGACCTAGGGGAGTAGGTGCAGAGTTCCTTGGAAGTGGAGTCACAGGGAAAATGGGGTGGTGAAGGAGGCGTTTGGCTCACTTGCCTTCATTGGTCAGAGCACTGAGGATAGGAGTTGGTACATCATGTTGCGGTTGTATAGGATAATGGTAAGGCCACATTTGGAGGAGAAAACTCACCAGAAGGGTTCGAAATTGATCAGGTAGAGGTTTCGCACAAGCTGATTCTCGATAAAGGCAAAGTACTGCTGATACTGGAAATGTGAAACTAACACTGGTAGCACTGGGGAAGCTCAGCAGGTCTGGAAGCATCTGTGGAGAGCGAAAAAGAATTATTCTTTCAATCAGACATGACTTTTCTTCAGAGTTCTGAAGACCTGCTGAGTTTCTCCAGCATTTTCTGTGTCTGTTGCATCTTCAAACTGATAAGGCTCTGGGACTATATGAGATGCATCTAAGGATGTTGAAGGAGGTGAGACTGGAAATTACAGAGGGATGGGTACAATGTTTCAGCTTTCTCTAGTCTCAGGGGGACATGCCAGAATTGCAGATGTTGCAACCTTTTTTTGAAACAAGAATGTAACGATAAGTTACAGTTCAGTGGCAGGGAACCACAAACAATTATTCAGGATAAATTGGTAGTTGCATGGACAGGTGGTGAGTTAATTAGGAGGAATCATCATGTAATTGTAAAAGGGGAATCATTTGTAACTAACTTACTGCAGTCCCTTTCAAGAGGTAATAGAAAAGGTGGATGAAGGCTCTGCTGTTGATGGTGTACTGGTCTTCAAGAAGGCATTTGATATAGATCCACATGGCAGACTTGTGAGGAAAGTTATAAATCATGGAATGAAAGGGATAGTAGCAACATGGATCCAAATTGACTGAGCATCAGCTATTTAATCAAATAAATGACAAAGCAATAATTTTGTTCAGGATTGAGGTCACTGGTTTCTCTGCGCTAATTAATTCAGACTGTATGTTTACATCCCAAGCCTAGACTTGGTTCTTGCAAATCCTCACAGAATTATTACAGAGCTGAGGAAGCCATTTGGCCCATCATTCCTATGTTGACCCTCCAAATCCTCCAGCAATACACATAGTGCCATTCTCCTATGTTCTCCCTATACCCTGCACATTCTTCCTTTGCAGATAACCTCTGTTCCAAAGCTCCTTTGACGGCTTCAGGTGAACCTGATTCCACCTCATTCTCATTCTGGTCTCCAAACACTCGCACTTTTTTCTCCCATCCTTGATTACTCCAAGTCTTTGCCTCTTGTTCTTGATCCTTTCACAAGTGAGAACAGTGTCTTTCTAGTTATTCAGTGAAATAACTCCACAGAGGCCGGTATCCTGTCACCAAGTTACCCTTTATTTCCCCATGGAGAGTCCTGGACACTGATCCAGCTCCCTCACAGACAGCTCTCAGAGTGAGCAGGACTTCGGGCACTGTTTTATCTGTCAGCCAGGGCTCCTTGGTTGGACCAGGTTACAGCCCCAAGCAGGGAACTCGTTTTCTATGGGGCCCACCTGGCTGACTGTTACAATCACTACATCCTGACCTGATGTTTCATGTGCAGATGGGGAGGAACTGTTCCCACTGGAGAAAAGATTGAGAATGAGATTGGAATGAATCAAATGATGTGCCTGTGTGTTTGGAGCAGCTGTTCTATAGCAGGCTTTGTGCTGCTAGGCACGTTGCTAGGAAGGGGAAACTTCCATTGTATTGTCAGGAGTGTTACGTTTGCATTAGGTTTCAGTATTTCTGACTTATCTCAGAGTAATACAAGTCCGAGAATGTAAAAGTGTAACAGGAGCAGGAGGAGGCCACTTGGCCCTTCGAGCCTGCTCTGCCATTCAGTAAGATCGTGGCTGATCTTTTCATGGATTGAGCTCCAATTACCCACCCTCTCACCATAACCCTTAATTCCTTTACTGTTCAAAAATCTATCTTTGCTTTAAAATCTCTAATTTCCAACACTGTGGAGTCATAGAGTCACACAGCACGGAAACAGACCCTTCGGTCCAATCGGTCCATGCCAAAAATAAAGCCAAATAAACTAGTCCCACCTTGGCCCATCTCCCTCCAAACCTTTCCTATTCATGTATCTATCCCAATGTCTTTTAAATGTTGTAACTCGATTCACATCCACCACTCCCTCAGGAAGTTCATTTTACACTCAAACTTTGTAAAACATTTTGCCATTTATATCTTTTTTAAATGTCTCTCCTCTTACCTTAAAAATGTGCCCCCTCATCCAATATTCCACATTTTAGGGAAAAGACAACTAATGTCAACTCCCTGTATACCCCTCATTACTTTATAAACATTACAGAACTTAACAGCATTTTCCAAATACACATAAGCAGAGCTAAAATCAACATGTCTGATCACTGTCTGTCTCTCTCTCGAAGTTGCTTTCTGAGAGGGAGGAGTCAATCACATGATTCACTTTCTATCCCGATGTTCTAAAGCAGGCAAGTCGAGTGCAAGGATTTATGATCAGACCAGTTTAATTGAACACTACAGGGAAAAATTATGTAGTAAAAGGAAGGATATACCTTTTATTGAAGCCATCAATAGAACAAAGTCCTGTGCAGGTGCAGAGCACATAAGGACCAATTTGAGTTTGAATCATTGTACATACAATCAGAAAAAGATGGAGGTAAGGATTTCATCAATCAGTTACTGGTATTGAGTGATATTGGTTGGGAAGAATATTGTCAAACATTCCAGAGTAGTGGTCCCTACTCATCCTTGAAGACCACCAGTGGATCTTTCATGTTTAGATGAGAAGGGAGGCAGGACTTCTGTTTAATATCCAATCCAAATACATCCAGCATTACAGAGTGGATCCCACCGAGATAACTCTAACAGCGTCTGAAGCTGCAACACTCTGATGTAGCAACAAAAACACGAGCATTTGTCAGAATGACACTTTTTCTTTTGCTTTTGTTGCCAAAAAAGAACAAGGACTTACCACGTAAATGACGTTCTTAGGTTCTTGTAACAGATACCTGCAAAAGCAAAACTAACAGCGAGAATATGTGTGTGTTTGCCAAGAAGGGGAGTGATCTATAACAGCTTCACATTATAGCAATTAGGATTGTGTTTCTTAGCTCGAGATCTTATTTTGCGTCACTGTGTGGTGTTCAAAAAAAGTCAAGATAGGAGATTTTTAAGATAATTGACACTGTTTAATGGTGGGAACAGTCTGAACCAACTGGGCCGTGGATGTTTTTTATTCTTGCTATATCTCTTGCCATCTCCAGAGAGGGGAAAATTCCACACTGTTTTTCTGCTTTTAATGTCTGTCCAGGACTGATTCTTGTGGTACCCGACTACTCAGAGGCTTCCAAACAGAAAATGACCCAGTTCTTCCTGTTCTGTTTCCTGTCCACTAACCAGTTCTTAACCCATTCCACTATCATCTCTCAATCGATGTGTTCTAATTTTGTATACTACGTCCTTGGGTGGAAGCTTTTCAAAACCAATCTGAAAACCTAAATAGACCACATCCATTGGTTCCCCTTGTCCATTCAGTTAGTTACATCCTCAAAAAATCTCCAGATTTGTTACTGTTATTTCATAGATGAGCAGTTCTTTATCCCCTCAGTATTGACTCTCTGACAGTGTGGCACCCTGTCAGTACCGAGCAGCTGACAGTTTGCTGCTCCCTCACTATTAACCCTGCAACAGTGCAGCGCTAACTCAATATAAGGCCACTGACAGTGTGGGACGAACTCAGTATTAACCCACTGACAGTGCAGCACTAACTCAGTATTAACCCTCTCACAGTGTGGAACTAACTCAGTATTAACCTTCTGACAGTGTGGCACTAACTCAGTATTAACCCACTCACAGTATGGAACTAACTCAGTATTAACCCTCTGACAGTGCGGCACTAACTCAGTATTAACCCACTGACAGTGCAGCACTAACACAGTATTAACCCTCTGATGGTGCAGCACTAACACAGTACTAACCCTCTGACAGTGTGGCACTGACTCAGTATTAACCCTCTGACAGTGCGGCACTAACTCAGTATTAACCCTCTGACGGTGCAGCACTAACACAGTATTAACCCTCTGACAGTGTGGCACTAACACAGTATTAACTCTCTGACAGTGCGGCACTAACTCAGTATTAACCCTCTGACGGTGCGGTGCTAACTCAGTACTAACCCTCTGACAGTGTGGCACTAACTCAGCATTAACCCACTGACAGTGCAGCACTAACTCAGTATTAACCCTTCGACAGTGTGGCACTAACTCAGTATTAACCCTGTGACGGTGCGGCACTAACACAGTATTAACCCTCCGACAGTGCGGCACTAACTCAGTACTAACCCTCTGACGGTGCGGTGCTAACTCAGTACTAACCCTCCGACAGTGTGGCACTAACTCAGCATTAACCCACTGACAGTGCAGCACTAACTCAGTATTAACCCACTCACAGTGTGGAACTAACTCAGTATTAACCCTCTGACAGTGCAGCATTAACACAGTATTAACCCTCTTACAGTGTGGCACTAACACAGTATTAACTCTCTGACAGTGCGGCACTAACTCAGTATTAACCCTCTGACAGTGCGGTGCTAACTCAGTACTAACCCTCCGACAGTGTGGCACTAACTCAGCATTAACCCACTGACAGTGTAGCACTAACTCAGTATTAACCCTTCGACAGTGTGGCACTAACTCAGTATTAACCCTCTGACGGTGCGGCACTAACACAGTATTAACCCTCTGACAGTGTGGCACTAACACAGTATTAACTCTCTGACAGTGCGGCACTAACTCAGTATTAACCCTCTGACGGTGCGGTGCTAACTCAGGACTAACCCTCCGACAGTGTGCCACTAACTCAGCATTAACCCACTGACAGTGCAGCACTAACTCAGTATTAACCCTTCGACAGTGTGGCACTAACTCAGTATTAACCCTCTGACAGTGCGATGCTAACTCAGTATTAACCCTCCAACAGTGCGGCACTAACTCAGTACTAACAATCCGACATTGCGGCACTAACTCAGTATTAACCCTCTGACAGTGAAGTGCTAACACAGTATTAACCCTCCGACAGTGCGGCACTAACTCAGTATTAACACTTTGACAGTGAAGCGCTAATTCAGTATTAACCCTCTGACAGTACGGCATTAACTCAGTATTAACCCTCCTACAGTACAGAGCGAACTCAGTATTAACCCTCTGACAGTGCAGCACTAACACGGTATTAATCCACTGGCAATGTGGCGCTATCTCAATATGAACCCTCCGACAGTGCGGCACTAACTCAGTATTAACCCTCTGACAGTACAGAGTGAACTCAGTATTAACCCTCCGACAGTGTGGCGCTAACTCAGTATTAACCCTCTTACAGTGAAGTGGTAACTCAGTATTAATCCACTGACAGTGCGGCACTAACTCAGTATTAACCCTCTGACTGTGCAGCACTAACTCAGCATTAACCCTCTGACAGTGTGGCACTAACTCAGTATTAATCCTCTTACAGTACAAAGCGAACTCAGTATTAACCCTCTGATAGTGTGGTGCTAACTCAGTATTAATCCTCTTACAGTGAAGCGCTAACTCGGTATTAACCCTCTGACAGTACAGAGCGAACTCAGTATTAACCCTCTGACAGTGCAGCACTAACTCAGTATAAACCCTCTGACAGTACAAAGCGAACTCAGTATTAACCCTCTGACAGTGTGGCATTAACTTGCTATTAACCCTCTGACAGTGCAGCACTAACACGGTATTAATCCACTGTCATTGTGGCGCAAACTCAATATGAACCCTCCGACAGTGCGGCACTAACTCGGTATTAACCCTCTGACAGTACAGAGCGAACTCAGTATTAACCCTCTGACAGTGCGGCACTAACTCAGTATTAACCCCCTGACAGTGCGGCGCTTACTCAGTATTAACCCTCTGACAGTACAGAGCGAACTCAGTATTAACCCTCTGACAGTGCAGCACTAACTCAGTATTATCCCTCTGACAATGTGGCGCTAACTCAGTATTAACCCTCTGACAGTACAGAGCGAACTCAGTATTAGCCCTCTGACAGGGCGGCACTAACTCAGTATTAACCCTCTGACAGTATGGCGCTAACTCGGTATTAACCCTCCGACAGTATAGAGTCAACTCAGTATTAACCCTCTGACAGGGCAGCACTAACTCAGTATTAACCGTCTAACAGTTCGGCACTAACTCAGTATTAACTCTCTGACAATGTGGCACTAACTCAGTATTAAACCTCCAACAGTGCGGCACTAGCTCAGAATTAACTCTCTGACAGTGAAGTGCTAACTCAATGTTAACCCTCCAACAGTGCGGCGTTAACTCAGTATTAACCCTCCGACAGTACAGTGCGAACTCAGTATTAACCCTCTGACAGTGCGGCGCTAACTCAGTATTAACCCTCTGACGGTGCTGCACTAACTCAGTATTAATCCTCCAACATTGCGGCACTAACTCAGTATTAACCCTCTTACAGTGAAGCGCTAACTCAGTATTAACCCTCTGACAGTAGGGCGTTAACTCAGTATTAACCCTCCAACAGTACAGAGCGAACTCAGTATTAACCCTCTGACAGTGTGGCACTAACTCAGTATTAAACCTCTGACAGTGCAGTGCTAACTCAGTATTAACCCTCTTACAGTGCGGCACTAACTCAGTATTAACCCTCTGACAGTGCAGTGCTAACTCAGTATTAACCCTCTTACAGTGCAGCACTAACTCAGTATTAACCCACTGATAGTGCAGCGCTAACTCAGTATTAACCCTCTGACAGTGTGGCTCTAACTCAGTATTAACTCTCTGACAGTGGAGCACTAACTCAGTATTAACTTACTGACAGTGCAGCACTAACTCAGTATTAACCCTCTGACAGTGCGGTGCTAACTCAGTATTAACCCTCTGACAGTGCAGCACTAACTCAGTATTAACTGTCTGACAGTGGAGCACTAACTCAGTATTAACTTACTGACAGTGCAGCACTAACTCAGTGTTAACCCCTACTCAGTATTAACCTTCTGACAGTGCGGCGCTAACTCAGTATTAACCCTCTGACAGTGTGGCACTAACTCAGTATTAACCCTCCGACTGTGCGTCGTTAACTCGTTATTAAACCTCTGACAGTGCAGCACTAACTCAGTATTAACCCTACAAGATTGCGGTGCTAACTCAGTATTAACCCTCTGACAGTGCAGCACTACCTCAGTATTAACCCTCTAACAGTGGGGTGCTAATTCAGTATTAACCCTCTGTCAGTGCAGCACTACCACCGTATTAACTTACTGACAGTGCAGCACTAACTCAGTATTAACCCTCTGACCAGTGTTAACCCTTTGACAGTACAGAGCGAACTCAGTATTAACCCACCAACAGTGTGGTGCTAATTCAGTATTAACCCTCTGACAGTGTGGCACTAACTCAGTATTAACCCTTTGACAGTGTGGCACTCACTCAGTATTAACCCTTTGACAGTGCAGCGCTAACTCAGTATTAACTCTCTAATAGTGTGGCGCTAATTCAGTATTAACCCTCTGACAGTGTGGCACTAACTCAGTATTAACCCACTGACAGTGCAGCGCTAACTCAGTATTAACCCTCTGACAGTGTGCCACTAACTCGGTATTAACCCACTGACAGTGCAGCGCTAACTCAGTATTAACTCTCTAATAGTGTGGCGCTAATTCAGTGTTAACCCTTTGACAGTACAGAGCGAACTCAGTATTAACCCACTGACAGTGCGGCGCTAATTCAGTATTAACCCTCTGATGGTGCAGCGCTAATTCAGTATTAACCCACTGACAGTGCAGCACTAACTCAGTATTAACCCACTGACAGTGCAGCGCTAACTCAGTATTAACCCTCTGACAGTGTGGCACTAACTCAGTATTAACCCTTTGACAGTGCAGCGCTAACTCAGTATTAACTCTCTAATAGTGTGGCGCTAATTCAGTATTAACCCACTGACAGTGCGGCGCTAATTCAGTATTAACCCTCTGACAATGCGGCACTAACTCAGTACTAACCCTCTGACAGTGCAGTGCTAACTCAGTATTAACCCTCTAATAGTGTGGCGCTAACTCAGTATTAACCCTCTGACAGTACATAGCGAACTCAGTATTAACCCACTGACAATGCGGCACTAACTCAGTTTTAACCCTCTAACAGTGCGGCACTAACTCAGTATTTACCCTTCAACAGTATGCTAATTTCTCAGCACTGCACTTCCACAAGTGTGTCAAACAAAGCCCTTGAGCAAAAGAGACACCATTGATAAGAAATCTTGAAAACTAACGAGCCATTTTCTCTCCCTACATTTTAGTACAGTCCTGACATCTGCAGCTGAGGTGGAGGGAGCCTGGTTTCTCAATTGGGCCTCACTTGTTTGAAAGAGTTAGGCAGTTGCTTAGAGAGCACTGGTCTGCAGAGAGTATCCTGCCCTGATATGGAGGCACCTTTCTTTGGCTAGACCTCTTGCAGGCTTTGGCAGCTGATGCAGGGGAATCTCCCCAGAGTCCTGTCGGCCCTCTTCCTTCACTCCTATCTCCCTAACAGGAGGGCATGCAGGGGTGAAGGCAGAATTCCTCTTCCCCTTCATGTCTTGCCGTTGATGCTGAGCACCTGTGTCTATGGTGATGGGCTGCAGGTTCGTGTGTGTATCCAACAGGAAATGAGTGACCTGGCTTTAAGGAAGGAAACTGCCTGGTCTAGCCTACATGTGACTCCAGACCTACAGCAATATGGCTGACCTTCAACTGCTCTCCAAACTATAAAAGCTGGCCGAGCCAGCAGTTTACTGTGAGTGAATCAAAACGATCTGTTCATATCCATAGTATATTAGAGGGATAACTGCTGTAAGTGACTGATTGGTGAACAAGATCACAAATTAATATTAAAGATCCAACATGCAAGTGTTTGATTGTACTTAGAAATAGCAATATTATATTGTACTGTATTGTGTTCTGACTTGTGTAGAAAGAGACTTATGGAATGAAATCTATTCCTAACCCGGGGACTACCTGTATATGACAGGGGCGTGGTACAGTCGGTTCTTATATAGTGTGATAGTTCCATTCTCGTGTGATCTCATGTTATAAGATGATAATGCTGTAACTGCACCATTTAAACTAATGGGGCTGGAATCGCATTATAGCCAATACAGGGAAGAAAATGTTACATCCTAAAAACAATGGTCTAAGTTCTTCAATCGTGTTAAAGCCAATTGGCATTGAAGAAACATGCGTTATGGCAGAACTGAATGTACAATGAAATATATAATGTGTGTTCCTGCTATTGCGGGAGTGTGAGCAATGAAACCTGGCTTGTTGTGGTCAGAAAGTCTAATGGGAGTAACTAGGCACGTACTGCAGTCTGTTCAGGACTAATTGTTCCTTGGAGAAAGTGAGGACTGCAGATGCTGGAGATTAGAGCTGAAAAATGTGTTGCTGGAAAAGCGCAGCAGGTCAGGCAGCATCCAAGGAGCAAGGGAATCGACGTTTCAGGCATAAGTCGATTCCCCTGCTCCTTGGATGCTGCCTGACCTGCTGCACTTTTCCAGCAACACATTTTTCAGCACTAATTGTTCCTTGCCAGTTCGTCCGATCTGTTACCTACATATGAATAAAATAGTACAGTTAGAACTGGACGTCTTCTTAAATATAAGTTTAATGCAATGTTTTTCATTTGTAACAAAGCTTGATGTCTGAAGCCGGACAAAATGTTGTTTGCGTTGGTGTAAACAACTTACTTCGAGGGGATGGGAAGTAAATATTTAAACTTTGCAAAAGGAGAATGGAAGTTGCAACGTTTCATCTTGCCCTCAACGAAATTAGGAGGCAAGAAATAGATCAGTAAGAAGAGAGAACATTTTCTATCGTGCTACAAGAGGGTGCTGATTGGTTGCGCATTGCAATCCAGCAAGAACAGCAGTGAATCTTAACTCTCAGGCCAGGGAGGGAGATTCTGATTGGTCAGGGCATTGCAATGAAGATACAGCAGAGTTTACTGTAATTATTCATTAAAGATTTCAGGAGTTTTGTCATGGAATCTTCCCTTGTGGGATACAGGCCAGTAGCTATTGCCTGTCTCTAGTTCTTCTTAAGGTGGGGGTGAGCTGCTGTCTTCAATTGCTGCTGTCTACTTGGTGTGGGTAGACCCACAATGCCCTTAGAGAGGGAAGTTCAGGATTTTGGACCAGCGACATGGAAGGAATGATGATATATTTCCAAGTCAGGATGGTGAGTGGCTCAGAGGGGAACCTGTAGGTGGTGGTGTTCCCATGTATCTGCTGCTCTTGTCCTCCTAGATGGAAGTGGTCTTGGGTTTGGAAGGCTCTGTTTAAGGAACCTTGGTAAATTTCTGCAGTGCATCTGGTAGATGTTATACACTGCTGTTACTGAGCGTTGGTCAGGGAAGGAGTGAGTGTTGTGGATGTGGAGCCAATGAAGTGGGCTGCTTTGTCCTGGATGGTGTGGAGCTTTTTGAGTGTTTTTGGAGCTGCCCCCATCCAGGCAAATGGGGAATATTCCATCACACTCCTGACTTGGGCCTTGTGGATGGAGGACTGGCTTTGGGGAGTCAGGAGGTGAGTTACTGCAGGATTTCTGGACTGTGATGTACTTTTGTAGCCATTGTGTTTATGTGGTGAGTCCAGTTGGGTTTCTGATTGATGCTAGCCTCCAGGATGTTCATGGTTGATCTGAAATGGTTTAAAAATAGTTCTGGCTGTCCATAGAATCCCTACAATGTGGAAAAAGGCCATTTGGTATTAATCTTTCTGCACTTCAGTCCTGTGCTATATCCTTAGACTGTGACCCCTGGTTCTGGATTCCTTGGTCATTGTGAACCTCCTTCCTGTGTTCACCCTGTCTAGTCCTGTTAGAATTTTATAGGTTTCTATGAGATCTCTCATTCTTCTGAACTTCAGTGAATACAGCTCTAACTGATCTGGTCTCTTCATATGTCCATCCTACCATCCCAGGAATCAGTTGGTAAACACAGGAGGTGATTAGCGAGTGGCACCGGCTGTGGTTTTTTTGGCAGTTGATTAAAATGAGGTTGCTTAGTGGTTAGCACTTCTGTCTTTTAGTGTCAGGGTCCCAGGTTCGATTCCAACCTCAGGCGACTGACTGTGTAGAGTTTGCACATTCTCCCCATGTCTGTGTGAGTTTCCTCTGGATGCTCCAGTTTCCTCCCATAGTCCAAAGATGTGCAGGTTAGGTGGATTGGCCATGCTAAATTGCCGTTAGTGTCCAGGGATGTGTAGGCTAGTTGGGTTAGGGAAATGCAGGTTTACAAGGATAGGGTGTGTCTGGGTGGGCTTCTGCTTCAGGGCTTGGAGTGCTTCCACATTAGGGGTTCTATGAAAAACTCAGGTTAACTGGGGGTGGGGTCATCATTGAGGAGTACTGGAGATATAAAAATATAGTGAGGTGCCTCAGCAGTGGGTGAGCTGAGGCTGGTTGGATTCAGGTAGTGTCACTGTTTCTGTTCATGTTGAACTTCAGTCCCTGAAGCCATTTCTTTAACAGAGCCCAGTGAAACACTTTAAAAGGGAGAAGAACAGACAAAGGAAGTACATGGTGAGGACAGTGCAGGAGAGAGAGGTAGAGAGAGAACCTGCACAGTTACTGCCTTTGCTGTTTTGAATTTATGTATCGCTGGACATCGAAGTGCGCCTGGGAAAATTAACAAACAGTGAAATTCACAACTAATCTTGGAGGAACCTGTTTGGGCGAAGTTCACAGCACAGAATCAGATAAGTTTTAAGTGTGTCCAATAGAAAGACTGCAATAGTGAGTAGAGTGGGTTCTTTCTTGATTATATGTTTTTGGAGATAAGTCTCTTGATTAAACTTAAAATACAAGCCATAACTATTAATTTAACCTGGTGCAGTGTTTTGTAGAGGAATAAGACAGTGTTATTTTCTGGGTCTATAGATTGTGAAGGAGCAAAAATGGCCTTTGCAGTGATATGTACTTCTTGTCAGATGTGGGAGTTTAAAGAGGGTTTAAGAGTTACTGTGGATTATATCTGCCATAAATGCTGTTGGATGCGAATCTTATCAGATCGA
>NC_057732.1:50445059-50484232 GCF_004010195.1 Chiloscyllium plagiosum | reverse complement strand
GCAGGTAAAGGGACGGCTGGAAAATGGGAAGCCTTCAGAAATGAGATAACAAGAATCCAGAGAAAGTATATTCCTGTCAAGGTGAAAGGGAAGGCTGGTAGGTATTGGGAATGCTGGATGACTAAAGAAATTGAGGGTTTGGTTAAGAAAAAGAAGGAAGCATGTGTCAGCTACAGACAGGATAGATCGAGTGAATCCTTAGAAGAGTATAAAGGAAGTAGGAGTATACTTATGAGGGAAATCAGGAGGGCAAAACGGGAACATGAGATGGCTTTGGCAAATAGAATCAAGGAGAATCCAAAGGGTTTTTACAAATACGTTAAGGACAAAAGGGTAACTAGGGAGAAAATAGGGCCCCTCAAAGATCAACAAGGCAGCCCTTGTGTGGAGCTGCAGAAAATGGGGGAGATACTAAATGAATATTTTGCATCAGTATTTACTGTGGAAGATATACACTGTAGGGAAATAGATGGTGACACCTTGCAAAATGTCCAGATTATAGAGGAGGAAGTGCTGGATGTCTTGAAACGGGTAAAGATGGATAAATCCCCATCTGATCAGGTGTACCCGAGAACTCTGTGGAAAGCTAGAGAAGTGATTGCTGGGCCTCTTGCTAAGATACTTGTAGCATCGATAATCACAGGTGAGGTGCCGGAAGACTGGAGGTTGGCAATCGTGATGCCACTGTTTAAGCAGGGTGTTAAGGACAAGCCAGGGAACTATAGACCAGTGAGCCTGGCGTCGGTGGTGGGCAAATTGTTCGAGGGAATCCTGAGGGACGGGATGTACATGTATTTGGAAAGGCAAGGACTGATTAGGGCTAGTGAACATGGCTTTGTGCGTGGGAAATCATGTCTCACAAACTTGATTGAGTTTTTTTGAAGAAGTAACAAAGAAGATTGATGAAGGCAGAGCAGTAGATGTGATCTATATGGACTTCACTAAGGCGTTCGGCAAGGTTGCCCATGGAAGACTGATTAGCAAGGTTAGATCTCATGGAATAGGGGGAGAACTAGCCATTTGGATACAGAACTGACTCAAAGGTAGAAGACAGAGGGTGGTGGTGGAGGGTTGTTTTTCAGACTGGAGGCCTGTGACCAGTGGAGTGCCACAAGGATCGGTGCTGGGTCCTCTACTTTTTGTCATTTACATAAATGATTTGGATGCGAGCATAAGAGGTACAGTTAGTAAGTTTGCAGATGACACCAAAATTGGAGATGTAGTGGACAGAGAAGAGGGTTACCTCAGATTACAACAGAATCTTGACCAAATGGGCCTATGGGCTGAGAAGTGGCAGATGGAGTTTAATACAGATAATGCGAGGTTCTGCATTTTGAGAAAGCAAATCTTTAGCAGGACTTATGCACTTAATGGTAAGGTCCTAGGGAGTGTTGCTGAACAAAGAGACCTTGGAGTGCAGGTTCATAACTCTGTGAAAGTGGAGTCGCAGGTAGATAGGATAGTGAAGGCGGTGTTTGGTATGCTTTCTTTTATTGGCTAGAGTATTGAGTACAGGAGTTGAGAGGTCATTTGCGGCCGTACAGGACATTGGTTAGGACACTGTTGGAATATTGCGTGCAATTCTGGTCTCCTTTCTATCGGAAAAATGTTGTGAAACTTGAAAGGGTTCAGAAAAGATTGACAAGGATGTTGCCAGGGTTTGCTGATTTGAGCTACAGGGAGAGGTTGAACAGGCTGGGGCTGTTTTTCCTGGAGTGTCGGAGGCTGAGGGGTTGACCTTATAGAGGTTTACAAAATCATGAGGGGCATGGATAGGGTAAATAGACAAAGTCTTTTCCCTGGGGTTGAGAAGTCCCGAACTAGATGGCATAGGTTTAGGGTGAGAGGGGAAAGATATAAAAGAGACCTAAGGGGCAACGTTTTCACACAGAGGGTGGTACGTGTGTGGAATGGGCTGCCAGAGGAAGTGGTGGAGGCTGGTACAATTGCAACATTTAAGAGGCATTTGGATGGGTACATGAATAGGAAGGGTTTGGAGGGATACGGGCTGGGTGCTGGCAGGTGGGACTAGATTGGGTTGGGATATCTGGTCGGCATGGACGGGTTGGACTGAAGGGTCTGTTTCCATGCTGTACATCTCTATGACTCGATGACTGATAAATCGTCCTGCCCATCAGATTTTTCATTCCCATGTTATTATTCTAAGTGCTAATTTTATTCCTCAGATGGATTGGGCTATTCAAGTTAAAGGGGAACAGCTTGGTCATTGTTGATAGGTTGTGTTTATGTAACAACAGAAAAAAATGTATCAATTACAACAAATTGTTACGCCCACTTGTGGCATTTCTTTGTATGGCAACTTCTATAAAAATTGAAGTGTGCACATCCCAGTCATTCTCAAGGTGAGCTGCTGTTGGGCCACTAGAGGGTGATCTAACACCATATTTAATATGGGCTGGTTGAAGGAAGCAAGGGAATAATGGACCTCAAAAACCAAACATTGTCATTCTTCCATTCAGGATGTAATACATCTCTCACCTAATGCAAGCAAATAAATTGCATCAGAAATTTAAGAAGTATTGAGAAAATGAAATTGTCAGTCACAGTGTGACTCCTAAACACAAACCAACTTTGACAAATAATTTACTGACCCTCTCGGTGTGTAATGAAGGAGCATCGAACCAACAGGGACATCAGAGCCACTGTTACCAGGTGACCATTAGGAAATAATTGATGATAGTATCTGAGGGCTGTGGGTTGTAGGGAGCAGTTATGTTTAACAATACAATGAGTAACAGCATTTAACAAACAGCTTTGGTAGGTTAGAGAAATGTCTTCACCCAGACAATGGTGAGCTAATGAAATTCTCTACCAGAGAAAGCGATTCATGCCAAAATATTGAATATTTTCAAAAAAGAGACAGATGTAGGTCGTAGAGTTAAAGAATTGAGTGAAAGTGGGAACAGGCTATCGAGTTGGATGAAAAAGTTGTAGCATGCTGCTGTGCAGAGGGACCTGGGTGTCCTTGTGCATGAATCACAGAAGGTTGGTTTGCAGGTGCAACAGGTAATTAAGAAGGCAAATGGAAGTGTGTTCTTCACTGCTAAAGGGATTGAGTTTAAAAGCAGTGAGGTTACGTTGCAGCTGTACATGGTGCTGGTGAGGCCACACCTGGAGTACTGTGTGCAGTTTTGGTCTCCTTCCTTGCAAAAGGGTGTACTGGCACTGGAGGGGATGCAGAGGAGGTTCACTAGGTTGGTTCCTGAGTTGAAGGGGTTGGCTTTTGAGTAGACCGGGATTATGTTCATTGGAATTTAGAAGGATGAGAGAGGTTCTTATAGAAACATATAAAATTATGAAGAGAATAGACAAGATAGAAGTAGAGAAGATGTTTCCACTGGCAGGTGAACCTAGGACAAGAAGGTGTAGCCTCAAAATTAGGGGAAGCAGATTTAGGACTGAATTGAGAAGGAACTTCTTCACCCAGAGGGTTGTGCATCTGTGGAATTCCCTGCCCAGTGAGGTGGTTAAGGCTTCCTCAGTAAATGTTTTTAAAGCTAAGATAGATAATTGTTTTGAACAGTAAAGGGTGGGTAATTGGAGCTGAGGCCACAAGAAGATCAGCCATGCTCTTACTGAATAGCAGTATAGACCCAATGGGCTGAATGGCCTATAGCTGTTCTTATAGTTTATGTTATGATTGAGAAATCACCTTGTGAACAGTTTGTGATTAGATCCTAACTATAGGAATTTTTTGTTTGAGGCTCTTTTGTTTCATCATCATTCATGTTGTATAAGGTCATGGCTGAAGAAGAGTTGATGCTAAAGTTGATTCGTTCCACTCAGTCAGACCATGTCACACACATTCCGTGTGTGGAGACAGGGAGTCTGCACTGGCCTTTGCAGGAGCCAGAGAGAATTGCGGAACTGTTACATTGCAGAAGGAGGCCATTTGACCCATTGTGCCTGTACTGTCTCTTCAAATGAGCATCCTTACCTCGTGCCAATGTCCTGCTTTTCCCCCATACCCTCACACAGTGAACAGCCATCCAATGCCCCTCTTGAATGTTTCAATTGAACCTGCCTCCTCCACCTTCATAGGCAGTGCATTGTAGACCCTAACTACCCACGGTGTGAAAGATTTCTCTCAGTCACCCATTCTTTGTTTGTGCATCACACCTATGCCTCTCACTCTTGTTCCTTTTACAAGCGGGAACAACTTGCCTTTACCTGCAGTAACCAGCCTGTTGAGAATTTTATAAACCTCTATCAGATCTCCTCACAGCTCCCTTCTCTCTGAGGGGGACAGCCCCAACTTCTTCAATCTATCTTCATCACTGAAGTTTCTCCTGAGTAATTATGCCTGACTACGGATAATTGGTAAACCGAGCTAATTGCTATTACGCAAACAAAGCATCTTATTAACTATCTGCCCCCTACCAGGGATCATTAGGTAGACCCCAGACACTGTATGCATAAGGAAGAGGACTCTTTTTGCACTATGGTAGTGTCCCTACCTCTGCTTTTAAGCTCTACCTCCTCCAGAGGTGTGTAATAACATCTCTGAACAGGTTGATTGAAAATATCTATAAATACAAGAGGATTGGTGGCAGATGTACCCCTCCATGTGCAATGCCACATTCCAGCAGTAATGGCACATGCCAGTCCTGGCAATCAGAATAATACTGGATCAGTGGTGCTGGAAGAGCACAGCAATTCAGGCAGCATCTGAGGAGCTTCAAAATCGACGTTTCGGGCAAAAGCCCTTCCTGATGAAGGCTTTTGCCTGAAACGTCGATTTCAAAGCTCCTCGGATGCTGTCTGAATTGCTGTGCTCTTCCAGCACCACTGATCCAGAATCTGGTTTCCAGCATCTGCAGTCATTGTTTTTACCTAATCAGAATAATACCACAGTCCTACTCTGTTTTACAAATTTAATTTGATGTGATGGGAAAACAAGACTATTGTGTATTATCCATCACTAACAGACCTTGACAAGATGATGTTGAGCTGATTTCTTAATAACTCAAAAGACTTGTTGGATAGTTTCAGAGAGTATTTAAGAGTCAAATGCTGTGGCTTTGGAATAATGTATAGGGTCAGAATGACCAGTTTCCTCTCCCACTGGCCATTAGGAACCAGATGACATCCAGTAAATTTATAGCCTCTGTAGTAAAATGAGGTCTATCTCTTTATGAGTGCATGGCAATAGGCTTTATTGAATGTAACTACTTATAAGGGTATAGTAGAAGAGATCACCTTATCTGGAGCCCAATAGACAGAGCCTTTAGTTCCGTGTCACCTGACTTCACCATGAGCCATCTTCTGTAGCACATGCTCAGTAGTTATTTGCACCTTTAGCCTTGCATCCCTTATGGAGAGGCTTCAGTAGTCTCCTTCACCAGAACAGCACAAGTTGGATATGTCTATTGCTGTAGCAGATGGGACTAATTAGCTCACTTAGCTGGACGGCTGGTTTGTGATGCAGAGTGATACCCACAGCGTGGGTTCAATTCCTGCACCAGCTGCAGTTACCCTGAAGTGCTCTCCTTCTCAACCTCTCCCTTCACCTGAGGTGTACTGACCCTCAGGTTAAACCATCACCAGTTACCTCTCTCCCTCTCACGTGAGAGTTGTCCTATGGTCTAGTAAGACTGTGGTTACCTCTATAGAAGCAAATTGCTGGAAATCAGAATCAAACACAGAAAATACTGGAGAAATCCAGCAGGTAAGGTGAAACAGAAACAGAGTTAATGTGTTGAATCTGATATGACTCTTCTCCTTTCTATATATTAATGGCTATATGCTAGCTATTAACGGTTATATACTAATGTCTTTATACAATATATTATTAGCTATTCTTTCAGACCATATACTCATAGCTACATATTAATAACTATATACAATGTACTCATAGCTATAGACTATATGCTGATAGACTGGACCATCAATGCTATCAAATTAAATGAGGATGGAATTTGAGTGAAGAATATTCTAATAAATTTCAGCTCTACCATGTCACTGCACTTTGTGTAAATAGTTTATAAATATTTACCAGTTTTCACTCATATGTTGTCCAGTCCTCATCTGTCAAAAGCATCTGGAACCTAGTCATGATATTAACAGTCTAAGAATAAGGGTAAGCCATTCAGGACTGAGATGAGGAAGAATCTCTTCACTCAGAGAGTTGTGAATCTGTGGAATTCTCTCCCACAGGAAGCTGTTGGGGCCAGTTTATTAGATAGATTCAAAAGGGAGGTGGATCTGGTGCTGCGGCTAAAGGGATCAAGGGGTATGGAGAGAGGGTGGGAGTGGGATACTGAGATTGTATGATCAGTCATGATAGTATTGAATGGTGATGCAGGATCGAAGGACCGAATGGCCTACTCCTATACCTATTTTCTATGTAATACGAACTGGACCCTGCTGAGACATGTTTTACTGTTGT
Organism: Chiloscyllium plagiosum; assembly: GCF_004010195.1. Taxonomy (NCBI): domain Eukaryota; kingdom Metazoa; phylum Chordata; class Chondrichthyes; order Orectolobiformes; family Hemiscylliidae; genus Chiloscyllium; species Chiloscyllium plagiosum. The sequence goes on along the minus strand of NC_057732.1, from coordinate 50,477,823 downwards.
AGAATCTGAACTGTCAACTATATTTCATAGCCTTTTTTTTAACAACCATTTCAGATAAATAATAAATCCAGGAATTCCTGCGTTCATACCCCCAAAGACCCGCACACCATTGAGTTCATTTTTATTCCTTCCCTCACCCAGTATTTAAAATGTCAAATGTCTCTCTCAGAAATGTTGGATGATGAATTACGATGCTTTACCTTATTCACCAATCCATGGAAATTTACTGTTTGAAAGATTAATTGCCTGCTGAATGCAATTAGCATATTTTTTATTTGCATTTAGCTGCTATGATATGATTCAAATGAATGCCATTATTTAAGGGAATGTTAAGCTGATGATCACCCAGAGCTGATCTTGAAGCTTTTGGTAGGCGAAAGTGAGGACTGCAGATGCTGGAGATTAGAGTCAAGATCAGAGTGGTGCTGGAAAAGCACAGCAGGTCAGGCAGCATCCGAGGAGCAGGAAAATGGCATTTTGGGCAAAAGCCATTCCTGAGGAAGGGCTTCTGCCTGAAACGTCGATTTTCCTGCTCCTCAGATGCTGCCCAACCTGCTGTGCTTTTCCAGCACCACTCTAATCTTGACTTGAAGCTTTTGCCCGAAACGTCGATTCTCCTGTTCCCTGGATGCTGCCTGACCTGCTGCGCTTTTTCAGCAACACATTTCCAGCTTTGAAGCTTTTGGTGTCTGGGTTTCACAGTTGGTTTTGACAGCACTGTCAAACTAAGAGACTCCATCCAACAGGATGGAGGTAAGATTGCGGTGCAACCTCGCACCAGTCTTTAAAACCATGAAAGGTTTTGATGGAGGAGACACAGGGCTGGGGGGAGGATTTCCTCTTGTGGGCAAGAGAAAAATGAAAGGCTATCATTGTAAGGTAGCCATCAAGGACAGAATCCAGAAGGGACTCCTCCACCCAAAAAGTGGAATCCACTACGGCTGAGAGGAGCTGAACCATGCAGTGTCGATGGAAATAGGGGGAGGCTCAACAAACCTGTGAAGGAGAAGGGGATAGATGAGGAAGGATAGGAAAAGGCTGATGCTCAACATAAATAACAGCATGGACCAGTTGGGCTGAATGGACTGTTTTTTTGCTATGCACTCTGTGCAATTCTATGGATACTGTCATTGAGCCTCTGAGTCAGAATGGCATTCAGTTGTTTCAATCCCTCAGAAATAAGTCTGAAAATAAAGGAATGAAACTGGATGACCACCTCAAATCGACCAAGGGGCTCGAACTGACAATGGCTAACACAAGCCTGCTGACCTTGCAAAATTCTCCTTACCAAACTCTGAGGGTTCATGCCAAACTGGGAGAGCTGTCTAACAGAGTAATCGGCAACAGCATGACATGGCTATACTCATGAAATCAGAAACAAAGACTTTGTGATCAGATTTGGGACTGCTGATCCTTCTTTGTCATTGCATCAAAAGCTTGGAATGCTGCCCCTACCAGCATTGTGTGTAGCTATCCCCATGGACTCCAGAAATTGTGTACCGTCTACAGGATCTACTGTAGTAATCGTAAGGCTCCTTTGGCCGCAGCTTTCAAGCTTGCAATTTCCACCACCGAAAAGGACAAAGAGGGAGATCCATGGGAACACCACCACCACCTCCACCTTCCCCTCCAAATCCCTCACCATCCTGACTTGGAAATATATCACATTACCTTCAGTATGGCTGGGGCAAAATTCTGGAACTCCCTTCCTAAAGCATCTACCCTAAGGACTGCAGTGGTTTAAGAGGCATCTCACCAGCACCATCTCAAGGATAATTAGGACAAGTTGTGGAGGAGCTAGTGTTGGACTTGGGTGGACAAAGTTAAAAATCACACAACACCAGGTTATAGCCCAACAGGTTTAATTGGAGCACTAGCTTTCAGAGCGCTGCTCCTTCATCAGGTGGTTGACAAGACATGGACGGCAAGCAGTGGCCCAGCCGATGATGTCTACATCCTGTGAATGAATTAAACAAAAAGCCTCCCTCCAGCCTGAAAAAAACAAATGTTCAGCAATGACTCTGCTTTTTGTTGTTTAATTCATTTGGTAATCTGTCCCTTTAATCTCTTGGTTTTTAATTTTGCCAACAAGTGAAACTTTATGAAATGTCTTTTGCAAATTCCATCTTAAAGAAAGAAAGAGAAGGCAAATAATTGATGTAAACTTGGTAAAAATCTACTGAGACACTTGGAGAGAAATTTAGGCAGGAATTAACATTCATGGAAGGCAGCTGGATCGATGTAATTTTAATGATTTCTGTCACCGTACAGTTAGTTTCTGTTAGTATTACTGAAACATTACAAGGATCTGAAATTGCGCATTTCTCGTTAGATTCCAGTCTTTCATTAGGATGTGCAGGAAGGCAAATGTAGTTTGTCACATCATTTCACAAGCAATGTGGTTGTTGCATTGTACACTCCCAACGTGCAAACTTACAGCAGAGTTATTACTGTTGAGATATTCATATATTCCTGTGCAGGCTTGTGCATTTACAAATGAAAATATTCATGATGCGAGTCCACGCTCAGTGAATAGCTGATCAGAATTGACCACAAAACATTGCCAAATGTGCTTGTGGTCTCGTACCAGTTCAAAGCTGATTTTGTGACTCATTGAGGTCTGACCTGAAGTGATCATTTAGGTAAAGACTGATAGAAAGCTTGAGGCTGTGTTAGGCTCCAGTAATATCATTTGAAACTGCTAGTTGAACTGAAGTAGAAGGTTTCATTTTGATTTAGCGCAAAATGTTATAATGAAGTGAGACACAGCCTGGAGAGAGAAAAAGAGAGTTGAAGTATTAGTTTGACTCATCAATTACAAGTGACCTAAATACTTAATGAAAGATCAGTGTTCCAGGTGGAGTCATTGTTGGTTTAAAATCATGTCCTACTGAGAAAATCAAAGAGAATAACCCAGTCCAACTGTTGATTTGCTCATCTCCTATGTCTTTAGTGCACAGGTCAGGTGACAATTGATGTACGAGCTCTTACTGTATACGGGTTAGAATAAACTAGCATATTTCACGCCAAAGCGTTGAAGTTACTCAGCCAGGATCGAAAATAGTTCACGCCTCAAAACGATCTCCAGAATGGATTTCCTGATGTTAGTCCCTTAAATAATTCTATGGAGATGCAACACTTTAGGATTGTCTCTCAGGTCACTCAACATTCCCAACTTTCTCATCCTTTAAGACCCTCCTTCAACTTGTATTTTTGACCAAGTTTCTGGTCACTTCCTTCTCTGACTTGTGGTCTATCTTTATGCCTTCTGTGAAGCACCCTGTGCCATTTCTCCTAAACGTACGTTGATATCAAAAGCCAAGCTCGTTTCAAACCGGCAAGACCTCAGCACTAGCTGTACAAGCTTAACAGCTGCTCCAAAGTGTAGCTTTATTGAGTGAAACCTTTTTCTTTCTGACTGTCGATGTTTGGTTGACCCCAAAATCAACGTTTTAATTGAACAAGCAAAGAATTTGCACTTTAGTGAGTGAGGGAGGACAAAGATAAATGTCTAGCTAATGTAAGGGAAAGTTGTGTCTAACTAACTTGCTAGTGATTTTGGAGGAGTGGCAGAGAAGGTAGATGACAGAAAGGCTGTTGATGTGATGTACGTGGACTCCCAAGAGGTGTTCGATACATGGAATAAAAGGGACAGCATCCATGTGGACAGAATATTGGCTGAGGGACAGGAAACTGTGAGTAATGGTACTTGGGTATTTTTCAGGATAGAGGAAGGCTTGTTGTGGAGATATCTGAGGTTTAATGGGTCCTTTGCTTTGCATGATTTCCATAAATAATCTAGATCTTGATGTATAAGGGACAAATTTAAGAGTTTGCGGATCACACAAAACTTTGGAGAAGTATGAACTGCGAGATGGCCAGCTTTAAAAAGATATTGGATCAAAGCAAATTATTGCGGATTCTGGAATCTGAAACCAAAAGAGAAAATGCTGGAAAATCTCAGCAGGTCTGGCAGCATCTGTAAGGAGACAAAAGAGCTGATATTTCGAGTCTAAATGACCCTTTTGTCAAAGCTAAAAAAAGGGAGAAATAGGGAGGTATTTATACGAGGCTGAGAGAAGGTGAGTCCTGGCTCCAGAAGCAAAGGATAAACGAAATAAAATTATCTGAAGTTGTTGAATTCAGTGTTGGGACCGGCAGGCTGTAACGGGCCTAGTCGGAAAATGAGATGCTGTTCCTCCAGTTTGCGTTGAGCTTCACTGGAACATTGCAGCAGGCCAAGGGCAGACACGTGGGCATGGGAGCAGGCAGATAGAGTTCAATAGAGTTCAGATAGAGTTCAGTGGCCAGAAGTGTGAGATGCTTTGGTACAAACAACATGGAGAGAAAGCATAAAATAAAGGACACCATTCTAAAGGGTGGACAGGAGCAGAAAAGCCTGCTGGATCTGCTACAAGGTGCAACTCAGGAGGGTGATGGAATACTCCGCACTTGGCTGCAACAACACTCAAGTAGCTTGTCACCATCCATCACACTATGAGTGTAGACATGCAAGCAGCAGGACAGGTGGAGAGCAGCAGAGAGCTATAATAAAGGAGACAGTAGTCAACGCCTCATAAATAGAGTAGAAAGTGTAGATGCTGGAGCCCAGGGTCGAGAGTGGGGTGCTGGAAAAGCACAGCATGTCAGGCCGCACCCAAGGAGCAGGAGAATTGACGTTTCGGGCAAGAGCCCTTCATTGGGAATGATGAAGGGCTCTTGCCTGAAATGCGATTCTCCTGCTCCTTGGGATGCTGCCTGACCTGCTGTGCTTTTCCAGCACCCCACTCTCGGCTTCATTAATAGAGGCATTGACCACAAGGTATGTGTACACTGGATAGACCACCACTGCAATATTGTGTACACTGGATAGACCACCACTGCAATATTGTGCACAGTTGGAGATGCCAAATCAAGAAAGCAGTGGGAAGTACAGAATGGATTTACAAGAATGGTTCCAGAGATAAAACCTTGCAATTACGTGGATCAGTTGGAAAAGCTTGGATTGTTTTCCTTGGAAAGGAGAAAGCTCAGAAAATTTAATCAAAGGTTTCAAAATCATGCTGAATGGATGGGAGAAATTATGTTAAAATGTTTCGCAAAGGAGTAAATGCAAGTTGAGAAAAAACATTTTCTCTAATGCACTGTCTGGAAATGTAGTAGAAGTAGATTCAATTGAGACATTTAGGAGAATGTTGGATAATTATTTCAATAGAAACATGCAGGGTTACAGGCAAAAGGCAAGAGCATGACACTAAGTTAAAATGCTCAGAAAGCTGGCGCTAATATGATGGGCCAAATGGCCTCTTTCTGCACTGTGACAACTCTCATGTTGTATTCTCCCCTTCTCTTCTCCCCCCCTTGCTTCAACATTTACCAGCCTGATGTGATTCAGACTGGAAATCCGTCTGGATTTGATCAGGATCTCTTTTGCTCCATGACACTTTATTAAAAGCCCTCAAAATGACCTTAATCATAACAGAACATTTATTGGGAACTCTGCTTTAATATTGGCCTGCCTCATGATAATTAGTCCATTTCAATTAGATTTAGGTCTCCTCACAAAACTCAGAGGTGTATTAAAACTCAGTCTTCACATCATTAAAACATACCTAGACCTGCAAAGTTTGGTATTAATATGTGCACCAATGAGAAGGTTAACCAGGCTTGGGGAGGAATGGAACTCTCAGGTAAATGAGAAAATCTGTGACGATACTGTCACTTTAAAAATATTATTTCATCTTTGTCTTTTTCTTTAAAGAGAGGTTGTAAAGGCAGAGGTGCCGAAGAGTCTAGGCAGTTTAACAATAGAAGGGGAGTGGCCAGTTCTCCCATTTCAGGTTTTTTCTAGTTTTTTCTTAGCTGGAGCTGTCACAGGATGTGAGTCCAGGGGAGTTGCAACCCTCAGTAAAGAATTCCTCTGACTTTCTCCAAAGTCTCTCTCTGGATATTATTCCCTCCTACCTGTAAGAATCTATATTTGAATTTACCTTTTTGCCAAAGGGTGTGTTTATGGGATGTTAATGTACTGGAACAGTTAATTACTGCATCGGGTCGGTTAACTTATTTTAAATTCCGCTTTCTTATGTTCACGTTTCAACTGGAGTGTTTAAATAAATTGTTTTGCTTAACCCCGAGTGTTTTGACCAGCTGCATCACTCCTGGAATATCCACTACACACCTACCTTTAAAACTCTGCCTCTATTGCTCGCAAGATAAAGTTTTTCACTGTGCCTCGGTACACATGACAATAAATTCAATTCGATTCACATAAGTAAAGTTAGGATCTAGGCTACCTTCTTAAAATATCTTGAGGGAGTCTGGCCTGGTCCATAACAAACAACATGCCAGTTCTTGAATTAATTTATTTATACAACGTGTAATGAATCATTTACAACTTTTCCCAAATCCTAAACAGCTAGCACCAAGCGCTCTTTCTTAACTAACGTTGACATTCATTGAATCCCTGCAGTGTGCAAACAGACCATTAGGTCCATCGACTACTCCAAAGAACATCCCACCCAGACTCACTCCTCTACCCTATTACTATAACCCTATACTTCCCCACGACGAATCCACCTGACCTGCACCTCTTTGGATTTTGGAAAAAACCGGACCACCTCGAGGGAACCCACACAGACATAGGGAGAATGTGCAAACTCCACACAGACAGTTACGCAAGGCTGGAATCAAACCTGAGTCCCTGGTGCTGTGAGGCAGCAGTGCCAACCACTGAGCCAGCCAGGTGAGGGCAGACATGATTGCATGCTGCATTTCACTTTTATCATAATCTTTTATATGAAATCAAACTGATGGAGGATGCAGTTTGAGCGACCAGCTGGATAAACATGGCTAACACAGGATTCCAATCTCTGGAAAAATTGCAAGATGTGCTACAAGGTGCAAGTCAGGAGTGTGATGGAATACTCCCCAGTTGCCTAGATGGGTGCAGCTCCAACAACACTCAAGAAGCCTACTTGATTGGCACCATATCCACAAACATCCACTCCCTACACCACTGACGCTCAGTCGCAGCAGTGTGTACTATCTACAAGATGCACTGCAGAAATTCTCCAAGGCTCCATATTTCAAATTCAAATTCACAAAGAATTCCATCGTGAAGGACAAGGGCAGCAGATACATGGGAATATCACCCCCTGCAAGTTTCCCTCCAAAGCCACTCACCATTCTGACTTGGAAATATATCATCATTCCTTCACTGTCACTGGGTCGAAATCCTAGAGCACCATCCTTAACAGCATTAGTGGGTCTACCCATGTTGACTGCAGTGGTTCTAGAAGGCAACTTTCCACTATCTTCCCAAAAGCAACTAGGGACGAGCAATAAATGCTGGTCCAGCCAGCACTGCCCACATCCCATGAATGAGTAAAAAAAAGACAGGAAAATGATGCTACTCTATGCAGCATATTGGATTTTTTGCTGAGCGTTCCCAAATGAACTTTTAACATAAGATACGCCATTGCAAGTGTTAGGCTCATTTGGTTGGCGATGCCAACAGTATGGGTTCAATTCACACACCAGCTGAGGTGACCATGAAGGAATGTCCTTCTCCATCTCTCCCCTCACCTGAGGCATGCTGACCCACAGGTGAAACCCACCACCAGTCATCTCTCTCTTGCTCCAATGACGCTGCAGAGATTTTACCAATAACCTTTACTCCAGTTGTTCATCTGATGGTTATAATTACAGAACACAGTCATTTACTTTGGTGTTAGTTGGTGGCACTCTAACCAGAGTTGCAAGGCCTAAATAGAGTCATAGAGATGTACAGCATGTAAACAGACCCTTCAGTCCAACCCGCCCATGCCGACCAGATATCCCAACCCAATCTAGTCCCACCTGCCAGCATCCGGCCCATTTCCCTCCAAACCCTTCCTATTCATATATCCATCCAAATGCCTCTTAAACGTTGCAATTGTACCAGCCTCCATCACTTCCTCTGGCAGTTCATTTCATACACGCACTACCCTCTGTGTGAAAAAGTTGCCCCTTAGGTCTCTTTTATATCTTTTCCCTCGCACCCTAAACCTGTGCCCTTTAGTTCTGGACTCCCCGGCCCTATGAAAAAGACTGCCTATTTATCCTATCCATGCCACTCATAATTTTGTAAACCTCTATAAGTTCACCCCTCAGCCTCCGATGCTCCAGGGAAAACAGCCCCAGCCTGTTCAGCCCCTCCCTATAACTCAAATTTTCCAACCCTGGCAACATCCTTGTGAATCTTTTCTGAACCCTTTCAAGTTTCACAACATCTTTCCGATAGGAAGGAGACCAGAATTGCACGCAATATTCCAACAATGTCCTAATCAATGTCCTGTACAGCCGCAACATGATCTGCCAACCCCTGTACTCAGTACTCTAACCAATGAAGGAAAGCATACCAAATGCCTTCTTCACTATCCTATCTACCTGAGACTCCACTTTCTCCAATTTTGGTGTCATCCGCAAACTTACTAACTGTACCTGTTATCCTCACATTCAAATCATTTATGTAAATGACAAAAAGTAGAGGACCCAGCACCGATCCTTGTGGCACTCCACTGGTCACAGGCCTCCAGTCTGAAAAACAACTCTCCACCACCACGCTCTGTCTTCAGCCAGTTCTGAGCCAGTTCTGTATCCAAATGGCTAGTTCTCCCTGTATTCTGTGAGATCTAATCTTGCTAATCAGTCTCCCATGGGGAACCTTGTCGAATGCCTTACTGAAGTCCAGATAGATCACATCTACCGTTCTGCCCTCATCAATCCTCTTTGTTTCTTCTTCAAAAAACTCAATCAAGTTTGTGAGACATGATTTCCCATGTTGACTACCCCTAATCAGTCCTTGCCTTTCCAAATAAGTGTACATCCTGTCCCTCAGGATTCCCTCCAACAACTTGCCTACCACCGACATCAGGCTCACTGGTCTATAGTTCCCTGGCTTGTCCTTACCAGCCTTCTTAAACAGTGGCACCACGTTAGCCAATCTCCAGTCTTCCGGCACCTCACCTGTGGCTAAGATGCTCGAACCTTGAGAATTTACTGTGAACCAATAGTTGCAGTGCCAGTCCTTGAGCAGTGCCACACGTTTGCACTTTCAGATGATGCACTGGACTGGGACGTCCCTTCTGGTCTCTCAGTAGAACTGATAAAAACGAACACAATGCCATCCAGCGAAATGGGGAATTTTCCGTGGTGAGCTGGTCAATGTTTATCTCTCAATTAACCTCACTGGAAGGGGTGACATGATCATTTTCCTAAAGTTGGTTCTGGAATCTTGCTGCACAAAAATGCAATGTCTTCTGCATTCCATTAACTTAAAAAAAAGCCTCCAGTTGCTGTAAAACCATTTCACACAAACTGGTCATGAAAAGGACTTTGCAAATGTAAGTGAATTCTTGAAATATTTTGGGGCGGCACGATGGCTCAGTGGTTAGCACTGCTGTCTCATAACGCCAGGGACCCGGGTTCGATCCCTGCCTTGGGCGACTCTCCGTGTGGAGTTTGCACATTCTCCCCGTGGGTTTTCTCCAGGTGCTCCGGTCTCCTCCCACAGTCCAACGATGTGCAGCTTAAGTGGATTGGCTGTGTTAAATTACCATAGTGTCCAGGCTAGGTGAGTTAGCCATGGGAAATGCAGAATTACAGGGATAGGGTCGGGGGAATGTGTCTGGTTAGAATGCTGTTCAGAGGGTCAGTATGGACTTGATGGGCTGAATGACCTGCACCCTCACTGTAGGGATTCTATGATTCTCAGTTGATGAAGCAAAGCTTCCATGGGATAATTAATCTCAGTGACAAGGTCTCAGTCAGGGCATAGGAATTTGAGAGAGGGAACAGGAAAAGGTTCCAACGTTTAAACTTCAGTTACATTGGGAATTTTGGAAAAATTGGGATTGTGTTCCTTGAAGAAGAGAATGTTGAGAGGACATTTGACAGAGATGTTCAAAGTTGTGTGAGGTCTGGACAGAACAAACTTGGATACATTGTTGTCAGTAGTAGAAGGACGAGATTGAAAGAACACAGTTTTAAGGTAATTTGCGATTCACCAATGGTGAAAATGAAGAGAATCTGAAATATGGTGTCTGACCAGAGGCAGGTTCACAATTTTATTTAATTTACTCGTGGAAGGTAGGTGTTACTGGCTGGGCCCAGTATTTACTGCCTGTCCCTAGTTGCCCCTTGAGATGGTGGGGGTGAGCTGCCTTCTTGAACCGCTGCAGTCCATGTGCTGCAGGTAGACCCACAATGCCCTTAAGGAAGGAATTCCAGGATTTTAACCCAGCAACACTGAAGGAACAGCAATAGATTTCCAAGTCAGGATGGTGAGTGACTTGGAGATAATGTTCCCATGTATCTGCTGCAGGGTCGGTATCGTCAATATTAACGATTGCAATCCTAGAGATATCGATAAACTTTGCAAACGTTGCTTGTGACTGCTACTTTTGAGGGGGAGAGTGATCGGCATGGATTGTGCAGAAACATGTAATGCAATAATGAGCACAAATCAGGAATTACACAGGCAGGCATTCACATCATTATATAACATGGTTTTATTTTATCCAAGTAAATTAATGAGGTAATTTTACATTGATATTTCACTAGTTTCACATTACTATTAAACATTGACATCTATTCATTCTTTTAATTACTGGGGTGAATTTTAAACACGTGCCATGGGCATGCAATAGTCTGACAGTGCTGGAGATCGGAAATGTCTTTCCACTATTGATATCTAGAATCATCAACAAGAACTCCCAGGGGAGCAAGCTAGATGTATTGTTTAATGCCAAAAATAAGCCACATTATAGTAGCTTTGGACTATTTGTAGTTAATCCTGCTACAAAATGAGGCAAAGTTGTTGGAACCTGTCTGAATTGGGATATCACAGACAGCGAAGAACAGAAGTGTCTCGTTCTGTACAAAGTCCTGTTATTCCAGACCCTGGGCTGTTAATAATCACTAAGTAGGTAGGTTTCATCATACTTTTAATATTTAACCTTATCTGTGAAGGCAACATTTGTACATAATCTTCATCTTAAGTGCCTCCAGCACTGGACATCAAAGTTGCATAAACCCAACAAAAAAAGTCCCCTTTACATGCTTGCCCAACTTTCAATGTTAACTCATATCTTAATTTGTACATTATCTTCTACTTGTACATTATCTCGCAAAGTATATAACACCTCAGTACACATCACATGTACTTTGACAAAGGCAAATAAAGCAGGGACATTAATTTCTGCTCATTTCAAGTAGACACATAATACATTTTAAAAAATGACAAAGGCATAACCCCACAGGTCTCCCATTCACTGGCCTGATGAGACAACACAAACATTCAGCTGGACGATCTCCTGTTCATCATTGCATTGCTTAAAATGGTTCATAATCCACTGCTGCTCCTGTCAAACCGAGTCAATTTTACCTTGACTTCATTCATAGACTTGTGTGTAGAAAAAGGTATGGATTGCACCTCAACTTTTGTGTAAACAGAAATAAAGAAAATTGGCATTCTGAAGGAACTGTGTTACTATCCAAAATCAGTGAGAATGTATTTCTAGGGTGGGGGGTGGAATTAGCTTGCTAAATCTGTAACCCGCACAAATATCACAATGCATAGTCAATCACCAAAGTACCTGAGTCGGTTAAATATAAACATTAGGTTTGTATTTATTTTCAATCCCCCCCCTCCCCGTCTCAAGTTGTTAAATATTACAGCCCGATGTTCCCTCCGGTAGTGTGTCAGCAAGTGATTTGATTCAAGGGTGGTAGGGGCATCAAAGAATTACGCTGCACAGGAAGAGGTCAGACAGCTGGGATGGTGCTTTGAGTTATTCTATAGCCATCTGAATATTTTCCTTTATCCACTTCCCTTTTGAAAGTTAGTATAGGCTTGAATCTGCTTCCACTGCCCTTTGCAGTAGTGTATTTCACATCACACCAATATTCCCACTCAATATTGGTGGAAAGTTGAAACAGAATGCAGTTTTAGCTCATTGGCCTCTCACTGTTCTGTTGTTGCTGAAGTCAAGATTCTTTCTCTGTGTCCTGCCTTGACTTCTATACTCCCCAGTTGAGACCTGACAGTCACAGAGCCAAGGTCAGTGATCACAGCACAGTACCCATGTGTGAAGACATAGCCTTCCCTTTCAATCTGCATCACAAAATGGTAGAGCTCCTGAATGCACTGCGTTTCAAATGCAATCGAGTGAGGAAAGTATTTCAATGACAAACTTTAAGGGTGTAGAAAGTAATTGCGAAGATTAGAGGGTTCACGTAAGTATTTGGAGAATAACTAGGAAAGGATAACATGCCTTCGTAGTAAGAAAAATGCACAGGGGATTCAGTGACTAATGAAGGGAACAGCACTGTCTCCAATCAAGTAACTAATAGCAATGTCTGTACCAGGTGTAAGGAAGTAATGCCACTTGAAAATATGACTCAATTCATCTTGAAAGTCAAAAAGTGCAGGGTGCAGTAATGTTTAAAGAAGAGACAAGACGAGTAAGGTAATTAGTTTAAGTCATAAACATCTCTACATGGGATAAAAAAAAGGGCCGAGGGAAGTAGAGATTTTGATTATTTAGAAACATAGGAGATCAGAGCAGGAGTAGGCCATGTGACCCCTTGAGCCTGCTCTATCATTTATGATGATCATGGTTGATCATTGAAATCAATGCCCTAATCTGCCATCCCCCATTTCCCTTAATCCCTTTAAGCTACAAGAACTACATTCATCTCCTTCTTGAAAGCACAATGTTTCGGCCTAACCACTCTCTGTGGTAGTGAATTCCACAGGTTCACCACACTCTAAGGGAAGACATTTCTCCTCATCTCAGTCCTAATAAGTTTAGCCTATTATCCTTAAACTATTTCCCCTGGCTCTGCACTCTCCCACCATCAGGAACATCCCCCTCCTGCACCTATTCTGTCCAGGCCTGTTATGAGATCCGGGGTTCGATTGTTGTTTAATCCTGAATTCAGACTTGCAAGGATGGAGCAAGAATGAAGGGTGTTTGCATTGCATTGTATTGGAGCTTAGGGGAAAATTCAAACACAAAATATCCAGAGTAGCATTGAGTAAGTAAAGTGGAAGAGGTCACAAGAGATAAGATTGCAGTTGATGGCAAGGTCACATCCTAAGTAACTACTTCAAGTTATACTGGGTCTACATCAAAATTGTTGACTTAACAACAGTCCAAGACCTTTTTTATTGGGATGTCCCATCTAAATTCCTGAAGAGAAGAACGCCCTTATACATTTTGACCCTCCTTTCAAGATGACTCACTATCCAATATGGGAAATGTTTCCAAGTTGCTCATTTCCAGTCCTGGTTATTTTCTCCTCTTCCAGTGCATGATCAATGTGGCTGGCCTGGAATTGCTGCCCATATCACATGATTGATGTTCCCGACTCATTTCAGCTGGTTTCCCAGGGTTCATGGAAGCCTGCTGGTTCTGTCCAATGTGAACTGCACATGAATATGAACTGTTGAAATAGGTTTCTATTCTCCCCTAGTTGCACACTAATGGTCTTCCTGGGCTGCTAACTGCATGTAGTTAACGGAACCCCAGTGGCAGGCTGTAGCAGGACTGACCTGATGACCTCAAAACTGGAAGAAAAGCCTGCACACAATGAAGAGACAAAGGGAGTGGAATTTCAACAGCGTGTGAAATCTCCACCTTCCAGTTGCCAAGAAGGTAGTCAATGGCCAACGTGTTGAGCACTTTTGTTTCATTTCCGTCACTTTGCGTTGTAACTCAGGCTCCGAGTGGAGGTTGCACATCAGGTTTGATGCAAAAGCTGAACATTCACTCCATCAAAGAAGGAACAATGTGATTTACCCATTCTGTCGGGGGGTCAGCAAATTCACCCCCCCCCTCCTCCCGCTCGGCTGTCATGGTGTATATTACGCAGCGTCACTGTACAAAATGCTCGTTATTATATAATGCCAAGGGTTGTAAAGGGGATGTGTGTGTTTTGGTCTATGGGTCAGTGATTTGGACAGGAATGAGTTTGTGAGTTATCTTTCAAGCAGCCCAGCACTAGTTCATTGTAAGCCAGGACACTACCTGAGAATGAAATGTCCACACATGCACACAACCGAGAAACAAAATACTTTCCTAGAATCAACTGTTATTTGCATTCTTGCTCCATAGCAATTTGCATGGAAACAAACACTTATTAAAACACTTAATCAAAATCTAAATGTTTCCACTTGCAGTGTTGGTCTCGTGCTTAAGTCTTTGAGCTGAAAGATTATAGCCATCAAGTTTAGGCATAAATGCCTTGTCCTTCCAATCCAAATAAAATTAGCATCTCTTCTCTGATGCTTTGGATGTTACCATAAAGTGATTTTCAACATGGATATTCAGGACATTCCAGTATATTTAACTTACATGATAGCTATTTTCATGCCACACGTTTAACATAGAATGTAACGATCACCATGCTGTGGTCAAGGGTGAATGGGAAGTGTTAACTCTTCAGTGTTACCGAGGTAAGATATTTTACAGCTGTCCTCTGATCTTCGTCAAAGCAATCTCTCCATTTTTGGGTTTGTGAATGAAAAGTTGTTGAACATGTTTTGGTCCATGCTGTTGATGAGGGTCCTGTCTGCACATGACAGTCTGGGTTTCTCGTTCAGGAATTCTTTGTCAAAGTTGCTGCAGTCACTTGATGATTTCTGAGAGATAAAAAAAAATAAGATGTTTGAGAATCTGGGAGCTCTGTCAGTGCTCATTAATTAACGAGGCATTTTAATGAGTAAACATGGGGATGTATGGACTTTTAAACAAACCAATACCAGTCTTCTATACCGAGGACTGGGAAAGTGGTGGGTACATCAGGGCCCAAGGGCTTTCTGGGGTTTCATTGAACTTTGATCAGGGGCGCAGGTGAGGAGTAACATCACCTCCTGTGATTTCTGTTCCTGACTGCAACCTTTTTGTACAGTCACTAATGGGATTTGGGCATCACTGGCTGGGCCAGCATTTATTACCCATCCCTAGCTGCCCCTTGAGAAGGTAGGGTGAGCTGCCTTCTTGAACCACTGCAGTCCATGTGCTGTGGGTTGACCCACAATACTCTGAGGGAGGGAATTCCAGGATTTTGACCTAGCGACAGTGAAGGAACGGTGATATATTTCCAAGTCATGATGGTGAGTGGCTTGGAGGGGAACTTGCAGGGGGTAGTGTTCCCAACCACCCCAACTTTGGATTGCTTAAAAATATCTTTTGCAAACAAGTACCCAGCTGCCCCTTGAATTATTAACATTGTCTGTCTGCACTGCTTCCTAAGCTCAGAGAGTGCAGTGCATTGAAGTGAAAATGGAACTGTCCCTCTTTGTTTATGTGCAGGAAGGATGATCCAAATTGGAGACTTTGCCTATAGTCAGTATCTGGGATGAAGATGTTTCCAACCATTATATTGACTTCTTTGCCTAACAAAGTGACCAGCACCATGGAATTTGGTGAGATAAAGGGATTTACCATGAAGCATTAATATATGGATCATTATCTGGTCTACAAAGTACCAATATGTTGGAGGTAATAAATAGGTCTCGGTACAATTACTTGCCCCAGTGTCACTCTACTGTTGACGTGAAAAGAACAACCAGTTGTCACTTGGGATCAGAGTGCCAAGATGTAGTTGTAATTGTGGCAACACAGCAGAAAGACTGATTGCATGGAGAACCACTAAACGTGACATTATTGTATTGACCATGATTGTTAAAGACTGTCACTGTACTTTCTTTCTAATTAGATCAAAATCCATTGTAAAAATTAAGTATAATTATTCTCCCCTTTTATGTTCTCATTGGGGTACTTGCATTTTAGTGTGTTTTGTAAATTATCTAATAAAAACAGACAGTGCTGCAGAAACTCAGCTCATCTGGCAGCACCTGTGAAGAGCGAGAAACAGAGTTAACAGGTTGAGTCTGGTACTGCTCATCGTTGGACGAAGCTGAACTCAAGATCTTAAGCTCCATTGTTTCCCCACACTTGCTGCCAGATCTGCTGAATTTCTCCAGCACTTTCCACCTTTATTTCAGATCGCCAGCATCTGCTGGACTTTGCTTTACTTTGTAAATTTGAGAAGTTGACCAAATACTGCAGCCTGCTTTGACCTCCATTGTATTTTAGCGTTGTTACAGTGTGTGTGTGCCAAGTATCATGTTGTAACTATGTCGCTCAGTCTATTCTCTTTAAACATTTCCTGTCACATCACTTTCCACCTTTTCCATCCTCTTCAATGACTTTTTTGTTCCCCTTCTCCTGGCTGCTTCATTGCCCCGCCCTTACAGTCTCACCATTCCATTCCTAAACCCTCGCTTTGAGCAAGAGATTAATTCAGTTGTGGTGGAAGTAAAGTGTAGGGGTGAGGAGATGTGGAGTGGAGGGGGGGGGGGGGGCGATCATGGCAGAGGGAAGTGGTAAACAAGAGGGAGAGGTGCAAAATGTGGTAAGTTAAAAATCACACAACACCAGGTTATGGTCCAACAGGTTTATTTGGAATCACTAGCTTTCGGAGCGCTGCTCCTTCATCAGGTGGTTGTGTTTCCAAATAAACCTGTTGGACTATAACCTGGTGTTGTGTGATTTGCCCACCCTGGTCCAACACCGGCATTCCCAAAGCAGAATATGGGAATTGTGTAAAAGGAGTAGTGAGGTGTAAGATTAATAAGCTTTAAGAGGAGAACTGTTTTAGATTATTTGGATTCAAGGTTTTAATGCAGGAAATATACTCGTCAGGACTGGAACCCATCCATACTGCATGAATATGTTTTTGGAACAGTGGCTTTCGTTTGACGTACATTTTGCACACCATTTTGTTTAACATTAGGAGTTAAACAAGGACAAGGTATTGTTATAAGTTTCAGATCATTCCCATAAGCCCCAAAGTAGCCTCTTTTTTGGGTGGGGATTCTGGGAAGGAGTATCAATTTATTACATAACCAAGGGGGATTATTGACGGACCCCCTCACAACCTGGACTGAGCAAGAACGCTTTTACACCCTCATTCATTCTTTCCACATTTCAGAAGATAAAGATGGAACTTGATTCTGTGTCTGGCCTGCATCTTACCTGACCAGGAATGTTTGGGTAATGTAAATGAAGAAATCACCAGTCCCATAGACTTAGCAAGAACTAAATCCAACTCAAAAAATGATGTAAATGGTAGCAGTGTAACACTGTATCATTCATTCAATCTAATTTGGAATAAGGTTTTAATACTTTATTGAATGTTACATTATATTTGCTTACTTTGAGCTATACTGCATTGTATCTACCCCACAGGCAAAGTCACAATGGGTTACATGACCATGTCTGTGGGCCAATCTAGGAAAATCGAGACTTGAAAGCTAATTTCAGCCATGGTGACCATGAAACTACTATTGATTGTTATAAAAAGCTATATGCAAAGTTATATCCACTATGAAAACCAATCTGCTGTTCTGACCTGATTTGGTTAACATGTGACTCCAGACCTAAGGACCTTTAGTGAATTTCTGCTGTGCATCTTGTAGATGGTACACACTGCTGCTACGGAATGTCAGAGTGGGTCTGGTGCCAATCGTTAAGCTGCTTTGTCCTGGATGGTATGGAGCTTCTTGAGTGTTGTTGGAGCTGCACCCATCCAAGCAAACAGGGAGTGTCCCATCACAGCGGGTCAGGCAGCATCCGAGGAGCAGGAGAATCAACATCTTGGGCATAAGCCCTTCATCATGGTTCCACTCCTAATGAAGGGCTTGTGCCTGAAACATCGATTCTCATGCTCCTCAGATGCTGCCTGACCTGCTGTGCTTTTCCAGCTTGACTCTGATCCCCAGCATCTGCCGTCCTCACTTTCTCCTAGTATTCCATCACATTCTTGACCTGTGCCTTGTAAATGGTGGACAGGCTTTGGGGAGTCAGGGGGTGAGTTATTCACTGCAGGATTCCTCACCTCAGACCTGCTCATACAGCCACAATACTTATATGAGTAGTCTAACTCAGTTTCTGGTCAATAGTAACCTCCAGGATGTTGATGGTAAGGGATTCAATCATTATGATGCTATTGAACATCAAGGCTGATGGTTAGATTCTCTCTTGTTGGAGATAGTCATTGCCTGGTATGTGTAAGGCATAAATAAGACTTGACACTTGCCATTCCTGGAAAATAACAAACACTTTTACATAGATGATGAAAATTATTGCGTCTTATTTCCTTAAAACATCATTTCGTCACAAGCTGGCATTGTTCTTGATCATTAAGCTACGTCTTGATGTATCCAAAGATGAAATTTGGATTCTCCCTGAAGGTTTGTGAATACTCTTAGTCACTCCAAATCTCCGGCATGCCTAGACAGAAAACCCTCTAGCCCCAGCTCCGAAAGAAACTTGAAATTCAATTAAACCCCTCAAGTTTCCCCAGGTGTCACATTAGGCAGAGCGTTTTTAAGAACCTCAGTTGCAGAAGCTTTTCAAACTTCACTGAGACTTATCCTTCATCATAAAAATGAAATCAAAGAGAAAGATAATATAGGACAAGTCTCAATAAGCATAAATTAAACAAAACTTTGCAACCAACAGACCAAGAATGTCTTTGATGTTTACTGCAACAGAAAGTCTGGTCACAATGTACTCGCCTGGATTTTAGTTATGAAGTTTCTTTATGAGCTGGGTCGATGGAGCTTTCTGTCTCGGACTTCCTGCAGTTTGAAGGTATCAAGAATGTTTGCAGACGTAGAGGGGAGAAATCCAAATTTGGAAATTTTTGGCGCTATCAGCTCAATAGTCAAGACAATGCCAACTTGTGATTAGAGAAGCAAAATGATGTTTTATGGAATGAGATTGCAATAATTTTAACCCTAATTGTGAAAACGTTTTCTATTTTCAAGAAGTTGATATTCATCAACAGTTCAATCTGAGGGAATGCACTAAAGGATTTTAAAAAATATTGTCAGTAAGTGTCCCCTTTGATTTTCTCAGATCTCCACATGACCCTGGTATATTTGCCACGATGTGTCCTTTTTAAATATCATGAAAGATCATCAAAACATCTTCTTCTTTTATTCTATGTATCTAGGTTTCTGCATGACTTTGAAAGGACAGCAAGTCAGATGGCCATGTGAATTAGGGGCTGGGGGAGATGAAGTGTGTGAGTTGTTGACTGCAGATTCCTTTCCTTTTAATCTTCACATCGTCGACAGGCTCAGAGAAAATTCAGAGTCATTGCGCTGATTTCATTTTAAGTTTTTAACTCTCAGAAGATGCTTGGGTGTCAGGACAAGTGGAATTGTGATATTAACCCAAGACAACTCAAAGGCATGTATTTGAAGATTCCTGGTCATCGGTCCTTCTTTTTCCTTTATCACCATTTTCCGTAAGCACTGCTTTTACTTCAGTGGTCACTTTGCAACCGTAAAACATTTTATGTTCCGTCTGGAAGTTGGGGGATTGGGTTTGGAGCAGGAAAGAGGACTGAGCTGTGTGGCATTTTAAAATGTTTTTTCATGGGGTGTGGGCAACGCTAGCCAGGTCAGTATTTATTACCCATCCATAATTGCCCATGGGGCAGTTAAGAGTTAACCACATTGCTGTGGATCTGGAGTCACACATTGGCCAGACCAGGTAAGGATAGCAGATTTCCAACTCAAAAGGACATTAGTGAACAAGATGTGTTTTCCCCAACAATTGACCATCATTCGACTCTTAATTCTAAATTTTTATTGAATCTGCCACAGTGGGATTTGAACCCAGGACCCCAGAACATGGTCTGGGTCTCTGCATTAACAGTCCAGCAACAATACCACTCAGTCATCACCTCCACTGTTGCCCCCAATTGGCTGAAAGCTAATCCCAAACATTGACCCATCAGCCAATTGAATGCCAGGTTGCTACAGTGTCATCTGCTGACATCATTGGCTCAAACAATATGGCATTAGATGACAGTCAGTGAAGGCAAGATGGGCTGAATGTCCTCCATAGTAAGTCTGTGAGCTCAGTCTCAGAACTTGTGGTTGAGGGCTCTTGGTAGCATCCCTTCCTCTGAGCCAAGAGGCCCAGGTTCAAGTGTCATGTGTTCCAAAGGTGTTTCATAACATCTTTCAACAGATTGGTTAGAAGTATCTCCTTAGATGTAATAGAAGGACCATTTAGGTGCAGTGATATTGTCCCTATCTCTGAGGCGGGAGACCTGGGTTCAGGTCCCACCTACTCCCAAACTGTATACAGAACTACCTCGATCATCTGAATGAGACAGGTAGGGAGTATTTTCTTTGGATAATTGATTGTTCGGATAACTGATCTGGGTTCCTGTGGTGACGACAATAGCAGGAACGGGGTTCCTGTGGCGATGACAATAGCAGAAACAAATGCTGAGATGGGACACTCGGAAGCGATTTACAAACAGTCATCATGCCCCAGCTTTGGATAATTGATTGTTCGGATAACTGATCTGGGTTCCTGTGGCGATGACAATAGCAGAAACAAATGCTGAGATGGGACACTCGGAAGCGATTTACAAACAGTCATCATGCCCCAGGCTCTGTGACTTGCGTCTGAACTCTGCAGTTTGGACTGTGGCAGCCTGCACCTAGGAGTTCTGCTGAAGGGCAGAATGGCCTTTTCTGTGCTGCTGGTCTTTCTAGCACACACTGTGAGGTGACCTGGCATTGCCACAATCAGTGGTGTTTTTAGACAACCTTTTATATACGTTGACCCCCTCACCCTCTCCAATCTCCCGCCCTCACAAATGCAGCTCTTCACTCCCTCCTCTCCAACCCCAACCTCACCATCAAACCCTTCAGAGAAGGAGGGGGTCGTAGTAATAGTGTGGTGCACGGACCTCTACACCGCTGAAGTCAGACGCCAACTCACAGACACTCCTTCTACTGCCCCTTGATCAGAACATCACCTCCCATCACCAAGCCATCATCTCCTAGTCCATCCACAACTTCATCACCTCTGGGGATCTCCCATTCATAGCCTCCAACCTCATTGTCCATGAACTCCGCACCCATTGTCTCAGCCTGTGCCTGTCCCGCTGAACTCATCTCTTCCTACCTCAACACCGTCCTGTCCCCCTTAGTCCAGGAAGTCCCACCTACATTCCTGACACCACCCACGCCCTTCAGCTCTTCCAAGATTTTCATTTACCCGACCCCAACACCTCATCTTTACCATGAACATCCAGTTCCTGTACACATCCATCCACCATGATGAAGGCCTCCAAACCCTCCATTCTTCCTCTCCCACCGTCCCAACCAGGACCCTTCCACTGACACCCTCATCCACCTGGCTGAACTGGTCCTCACCCTCAACAACTTCTCCTTCCAATCCTCCCACTTCCTCCAAACCAAAGGGGTAGCCATGGGCACCTGCATGGGACCCAGCTATGCTTGTCTCTTTGTCCATTATGTGGAACAGTCCATCTTCCATAGTGACACCGGCACCATCCCCCACCCGTTCCTCCGCTACATTGATGACTGTATTGGCGCCACCTCGTGCTCCCATGAGGAGGTTAAACAGTTCATCAACTTTACCAACACATTCTACCTCAACCTCAAATTCACCTGGACCATCCTGGACACCTCCCTCCCCTTCCTGGGCGTCTCCATCACTGTCTCCGGCAACCGACTAACCACAGAAATCCACTTCAAGCCCACCGACTCTCACCCTACATCCTGTAAAAATACCATTCCTTATTCCCAATTCCTTCACCTCTGCCACTTCCATTCCCAGGATGACCAACTTGGGTCATTTCAGAGAACATTTCTGGGACACCCACACCCACCAACCCCACCATCCCATGGCTGAATACTTCAACCCCCCCCTCCCACTCCACGAAAGACATGCAGGTCCTGGGCCTCTTCCGGTGCCAAACCCTAACCACTTGATGCCTGCAAGAAGAAACCTCCTCTTCTGCCTTGGGACCGGATAAATGTGGATTTCAACAGCTTCCCCCGTCATTATCCCAGTCCCAAGACTCCAACTTGTCACCGCCCTCCTGACCTGTCCATCACTCCCCCTGACCTACCACATTCTCCCTCACCTTCATCTACCTATCGCTTTCTCAGCTACCTTACCCCAGCCCCAACACCCCCTCCCATTTATCTCTCAGCACCCTTGGCCCACAAGCTTCATTCCTGATGAATGGCTTATGCCTGAAACATCAATTCTCCTGCTCCTCAGATGCTGCCTGACCTGCTGTGTTTTTCCAGCATCACACTCTCGACTCTGATCTCCTCACTTTCTCCTAGTTGATTTAAACCCTCTATCTCTGTTTACGCTTCACAATCAGTTTGATTGGATTTCTAAATATTACAGGAAAGCTTTAGCTGCCTGATCAAATCAGCTACCCCTTTGCAAGTGAGACCCTGTGGTCATTAATCCAACTTTCACCATCGATGAAACAAGACAGAAATCGGGATCCGCGCTCTCCCAGACTGTAGGCACGTTTTGGTGCTTTCTGGTGTATTCTGCAGTACTTGTGGCTTGGTGAAAAAACTGAAGAGAGTGCTATCAAACAAAACTATTGGACATTCAGTCAGGAAGGTCATATGTACTTCTAAGTCACATTTTGTCATGTGAGTCTTCAATACAGGTAGAAGATCCTTTATCCAAACATCCAAAAACCGAAAAGCTCCAAAATCCAAATTCTGAGAACTGAAAAGTTCCGAATTCCAAAAAACAGTTGGTCCCGAGCATTTTGGATAAAGGATCTTCTACCTGTATCAGTCTAATTAGTGTTTTCTACTTACCCTCATTGTGATATTTACTAATATAACTAGATAAATTTTACTAATAAGATAACTGAACAAGAAAACGTAACCATGTAAAAACTTGATGGGCAAGATGGAAAACAAAACCATTATTTTGTCGACAACAACAAAAACAGAAATTGCTGAAAAAGCTCAGCAGGTCTGGCAGCATCTGGAGAGAAATCAGAGTTAACGTTTCTGGCTGGATGACCTTCTTCAGAAACGTTTATTCTGTTTTCTCTCCACAGATGCTGCCAAACCTGCTGAGCTTTTTCAACAATGTCTGTTTTTGTTTCTGATTTACAGCATCCGCAGTTCTTTCAGTTTTTATGAACTTACCACAGTGGGTTTGAAAGGCGGCTCCACCTCCCTGTTTTCCAATGCCTGCCAATTAATATCTCGGAAAAAGGCATGTTGCCGAATGCTTCCTTTAACTCCAAGTCTTCTCTCCGGCTCCCTAACAAAGAGCTAACACACAGGCAACAGGAGAGTTACGTCATCAATCTCCACTACAACAGGAACACATGTTCATCCAGTCACCTGCATATTTTGAATTTACTTTGAAACATTTGTTCAGAGAGTGATAACATAAACTGGGCATTGTTAGTGCCTGCAGTTTGACTTACTTTTAAAAATAATTTAGCCTCTGATATTTTAAAAAGTTGTTGATTTAGTTGTTCACTCACTCCCTGTGGTTAATGACCATATGCTTCATTGCTATCAGCCCTTCATTGTGCCATTTTGGAAAACAGGGCAGTGAGCACCAAACAACTATTTGACCATGTGCAGCATCACAGCTGAGCACATCTGCATCCAATATTCACCTTCCTGATTGGGAGAGAAGCCATAGCTAACTTTTTTCTTACCATATCCTATGAGTGTTGGGATTAACTATTGCAACACAAAGGAGGTGATGGCATCATGATAGTGTCACTGGGCTGGTTAGCCAGCAGGCTAGGCGATTGTTCAGGGAATGTGGGTTCAAATCTCATTGTGGCAGGTGATTGAATTTTTAATTAAATATTTTAAAAAATTTGGAATTAAGAGCTACTGCTCAGCATCTAACCTGATTATTATAAAATCTGTTGATTATTATAAAATCTCATCTGCCATCCTTAACTGGTCTGGTCTATATGTAACTCCAAACTCACAGCAACATGGTTGACTCCTAACTGCCCAAAACAGACCATGGTTTAGCATTAATTGTATGCGACAATGAACAATTGAAATAAGTGGAAAAGTACATGTAGAGCAGGTTGAATTGCCCTTTGATGTGAAGGGTATTGATTGTCACTGGCCACTCGGGTGTTTCCTTTCTTCCTGGTGGTGGAAATTGAATAAAGATTTATACACCTTGTGTCTCTCACTGTGTCTCACACCTACACACACACACACACACACAACATGGGTTCTGGGGAAAAAATAAGCGCTACCGCAGTTAGGCGGTAGTGTGGGGGTTACAAAAGAAAAGAAAAAAAACTAGAGCAGGTTGAATACCACCTCATGGGTCTGCTCCTGGGCCTGGCCAAACTGGCCATAAACAGGTCCAGGCAGCGGGCTGTGGAGGGGGTCGTTAGGGCCGACTGCCTGCCCCTCTTCCGCGGTTACGTTAGAGCCCGGGTGACCTTGGAAAAGGAGCACACGGTCTCTACCAACACCCTGGAGTTGTTCAGGGAGAGGAGTGTATTATTTCCCCCTCCAACTCTATTTTGATTTAACCCCTGCCCTCCCCTTCACTGTTTGATCACACAGCATTGCCCTTTGATGTGAAGGGCAGTGCTTGTCACTGGCCACTCGGGTGTTTCCTTTCTTCCTGGTGGTGGAATAGAAATAAAGATTTATACACCTTTTGTTCTTCTTAAAAAAAACAGGCTGAATGCAAAAGCATGGGTCTACCTGGACTTGATTGCCGCCTATGTTTGAGAGCTGCAAAAGTACTGAAGGTACTACAATATGATGATACAGCACATAACTAGAACAGTATTAATATCAGGCACTCTGTCTCCCAGGATCACGGACCCTGCCCCATTGGAGTGGGGTTCAGGGACCGACTGCAAATTGAAATAGAGCTCCAAATGCCAGTCATCACCTCGGGAGTATCTGACAGACAGAAAACAGTGAGACTTGCGTGTTGAATATGTCAAAAATAGTTTAAGCTAATTTAAGATTCACTCCTCGGTTTGCTTTATCTAAATTACATTAAGTTAATCAACTTGGTTTACATCAAACACACACTTTGTTTTGATCAGACCTGAAAGAACCCTTTAGGTATTTTCAGTCTAACAATATAGGGATTAGCAGAGTTAGTAACAAATGAAAATCATAGAATCCCTACAGTGTGGAAGCAGGCCACTTGGCTCATTGAGTCCACACCAACCCTTCAAAAAGCATCCCACCTAGACCTATCCTATCCCTGCATTTACCCCCAGCTAATTGGGCAACTTAACATGGCCAATCCAACTAACATGCACATCTTTGGGCTGAAACCCAAGCAGGTACAGGAGGAATATGCAAACTCCACACAGACGGAGGGCAGAATTGAACCTGGGTCCCTTGTTCCGTGAGGCAGCAGTGCTAACCACTGAGTCACCGTACCACGCACCTCCCCGCCCCAAAAAAAAGCCACCCCAAATACATCTGCAATGAAGGGGAACTGATATTGTCTTGATGTCAGGATTAAATTGGGACTTAAGGGAGGCTAAATATTGACACCATTAAAAATGACACAAACTCTTACTTTGATGAGGATGTCTTTTGCCTCCTTGCCCAGTGAGCGGGGGTAGATCGGGTCATCTGTGCGGATGGATTGAAAGAGCTCGTCTTCATCGTTGCCATGGAAAGGAGACTGGCCAATCAACATCTCGTAGAGGAGGACTCCGAAGGACCACCAATCCACTGACATGCTGTACCTCTGTCCCAGCAGGATCTGCTCGGTGAAAGAGGTTTACAACGGGACAGTCAGAACTTACAGCACCTTACACCCGTGTTTCTTAGCAACATCGTGGGTGAAGACCTTCACCATCACAAAGCCAAATCTGTAAGGAATGAATATGACGCATCAATTTCAATGAATTGTCTCCTTGAGCTGCTGCAATCCTTCAGCCCTAGGTATACGCACAGTGTTTTTAGGGACTGATCTTTGAGTGGAGGGACTTATTGCTTTTGATCCAGTGACTGTGAAGGAATGGTGATTTTGTTCCAAATCAGGTTGGCGCGCAACATGGTGGGGAATTTGTGAATGATATTGCTTGATTACATCTCCTTATATTTCTAGATGATGGAAGTTGTGAGTTTGGAAGGTGATATTGAAGGAACCTTGGTGAGTTGGCGCAGAGCATCTTGTAGCTGGCACACAATGACTCATAATGAGTATTGGCAGTGAGGGGAGTGAATGTTGGAGGTGTTCGATGTTACGCCAGTTGAATGGATTATTTTGTCCTGGATACTTTCACTCAGGTGAAATACTTGCCACAGAATTTGCAGCCTCTAATCTACGTTTGTATCTGCAGTCAGTATACATATGGGTTAGTCCAGTTCAGCTTCTGGTCAACTGCACCTCCCAGGAGGTTGATTCCAGTAGGGGGTTCAGTGATAGTAATGCCATTTAATGCCAAGGAAAAATGGTGAAATTGCCTCTTTTTGGAGCTGGTCATTTTCTGTCATGTGTGTGGCACAAATATTATTGAAAAGCAACATGGTATTAATCTAACATTTTTCACTGTCTGTCCTCATCACTTGATACTGGATAGTAACATAGCTATACACACAGCTGTAATAAAACTTTTCGAAGAGTTGAAAGTCTTGCAAATGGTGAAATCATTGGAATATCATGCATTCAAATTAAAGCAACATACTGTGGATGCTGTAATTCTGAAATAAATCTGAAGGTGCTGGAGAAACTCAGAAGATCTACCAGCATCAGTGGAGAGAGAAACAGAATTAACAATTCGAGTCTGGTTACACTCTTCTTCACCAAAAGAGAAAAATGCTGGAAAATCTCAGCAGATCTGGCAGCATCTGTAAGGAGACAAAAGAGCTGACGTTTCGAGTCTTACTGACCCTTTGTCAAAGCTAAAAAAAGGGAGAAATGGGGAGATATTTATACGAGGCTGAGAGAAGGGGAGTCCTGGCTCCAGAAGCAAAGGTAGCAATAACGAGGTGATAATGACAGTGTATAGAGAGATTACAGGGAGATTAGGAGCTGTGAATGACCAAGGCTGAAGCCAGAGAAATATGAAGTGTAGAACAGTGAAAAAAATATAAAAAAGATAAATAAAATAAATGAAATAAAATTACGGAGCAGAATGAAAACAGAGGGGCTGAGATGGGATTATCATCTGAAGTTGTTGAATTCAGTGTTGAGACCGGCCGGCTGTAACGTGCCCAGTCGGAAGATGAGATGCTGTTCCTCCAGTTTGCGTTGAGCTTCACTGGAACATTGCAGCAGGCCAAGGACAGACATGTGGGCATGGGAGCAGGATTGTGTATTGAAGTAGCAAGCCACGGGAAGGTCTGGGACCTGATTGCGTATACTCGTCTTCAGAACATTTGCTTCATAAGACCATAAAAATAGGAGTGGAAGTAAGGCTATTCGGCCCATTGAGTCCACTCCACCATTTAATCATGGCTGACGGGCATTTCAACTCTACTTACCCACACACTCCCTGTATCCCTTAATTCCTTCCAAGATCAAGAATTTATCAATCTCTGCCTTGAACACATTTAATGTCCCAGTCTCCACTATGCTCCGTGGCAATGAATTCCACAGGCCCAACACTCTCTGGCTGAGGAAATATCTCCTCATTTCCATTCTAAATTGACAGCTTCTAATTTTAAAGCTGTGCCCAAGGGTCCTAGTATTCCTGCCTGATGGAAAACAACTTTCCAGTGTCCACCCTTTCTAAGCCATGCATTATCTTGTAAGTTTCTATTAGATCTCCCCTCAACCTTCTAAACTCTAATGAATACAATCCTAGGATCCTCAGCTGTTCATCATATGTTAGGCCTACCATTCCAGGGATCACCCGTGTGAATCTCCGCTGGACACACTCCAGTGCCAGTATGTCCTTCCTGAGGTGTGGGACCCAAAAGTGGACACAGTATTCTAAATGGGGCCTAACAGAGCTTTATAAAGTCTCAGAAGCACATCGCTGCTTTTATATTCCAACCCTCCTGAGATACATGACAACATTACATTCACTTCCTTCATCATGGACTAAACCTGCAAGTTAACCTTTAAAGAATCCTGGACTAGCACTCCCAGATCCCTTTGTACTTTGGCTTTATGAATTTTCTCACCGTTTAGAAAATAGTCTATGCCTGTATTCATTTTTCCAAAGCACAAGACCTCGCATTTGCTCATGTTGAATTTAATCAGCCATTTCCTGGACCACTCTCCTAAACTGTCTAAATCTTCCTGCAGCCTCCCCACCTCCTCAGTACTACCTGCCTATCCACTTCGTATTATTAGCAAACTTCGCCAAAATGCCCCCAGTCCCTTCATCCAGATCATTAATATATAAAGTGAACAGCTGTGACCCCAACACTGAACCCTGCAGGACACCACTGACTGCCATTCTGAAAAACAGCCTTTCATCCCAACTCTCTGCCTTCTGTCAGACAGCCGATCCTCAATCCATGCCAGTAGCTCGTCTCGAATACATGGGCCCTCACCTTACTCAGCAGCCTCCCGTGAGGCACCTTATCAAAGGCCTTTTGGAAGTCTAGATAGATAACATCCACTGGGTTTCCCTGGTCTAACCTACTTGTTACCTCTTCAAAGAATTCTAACAGGTTTGTCAGGCATGAATCTCCCCTTACTAAATCCATGCTGACTTGTTCTAATCTGACCCTGCACTTCCAAGAATTTAGAAATCTCATCTTTAACGATGGATTCTAGAGTTTTCCCAACAACCGAGGTTAGGCTAATTGGCCTATAATTTTCCATATTTTGTTTTGATCCTTTCTTGAACAAGGGGGTTACAACAGTGATTTTCCAAACATCTGGGATTTTCCCTGACTCCAGTGACTTTTGAAAGATCACAACCAACGCTTCCGCTATTTCCTCAGCCACCTCCCTCAGAAATCTAGGATGCAGTCCATCGAGGCCAGGAGATTTTTCAAATTTTAGATCTTTTAGCTTTTCTCACACTTTCTCTTTTGTAGCAGCTACCATACTCACCTCTGTCCCCTGACTCTTCTTAATTGTTGGGCTATTACTCATGTCTTCCACTGTGAAGACTGACACAAAGTACTTATTGAGTTATTCCCTTATCTCCTATCACTAGCCTTCCAGCAACAACTTATATGGGACTCAAAACGTTAACTCAGTTTCTCTCTCCACAGATGCTGCCAGCCTTGCTGAGTTTCTCCAGCATTCTTTGTTTTTATTCGAGAATGTTGGATATTCCTGCCCAACATTTAATACACAGAATGAAATGGAATTAGCCACATAGGAACAGGTTGTTCTAATCAAACAATCTCTGTCACAGTTCATGTTCCATATGATACTTCTTCTATCCCGTCTCATGTATTCCCATCTCCATCATCTTCCTGCCTCTTTCCTTCTAGCTTTCACACTCTCCTTATTCCCTGACATATCCAAGTCCACATCTAACTCAGTGATTCCTGGAATGGCAGAGCTGATATATGAAGATGGTTTGGACTATATTCGCTGGACTTCAGAAGAATGAGGGGGAGGGAATCTCATAGAAATGAAGAAATTCTAACAGAACTGGACAGGGTAAATGCAAGAAGGATGACATTGGTAACAAGGAGGTTCAGAAGCAGGGATCACAGTCTAAGGAAATGGGGAGGACCATTTGGGACTTAGATTAGCAGAAATATCTTCACCCAGAGAGTGGCAAGCCTGTGGAATTCTCTGCCACAGTGGAGTGGTTGAGGCCAAAACATTGAATGTTTTTAAGAAGGAGTTAGATATAGTTCTGAGGATTAAAGCTACCAAAGGGGAGAAAACGAGAACAGGGGGCTGAGTTTGATGATCAACTAGGATCATAATGAATGGCCAAGAAGGTTTAATGGGCCAAATGGCCTACTCCTGCTCCTATTTTCAATGGTTCTAATCACTCTCAGTGAGAAATCTTTCCCAAATTCCCATTTGGATTTATTACTAACTACTTTCCATTTATAACCTTTGTTTATGGACTCCCCACAAGTGGAAACAGCTTCTCTATGTCTATCCTACCAAACCCATTTGTAATTTTAAATGTCTTTTCTCGGTCAACATCAGCTTATTTGATAAAAGAGAGTCATAGAACAGTATCATGCAGACAATGGCCATTTGACCCATCAAATTTCTGCCAGCTTTCCTGACGAGCAAGCCATTTAGTCCCACTCCCCACCTCTTCACCCATTTCCCCCAAGTTATTTCTCCTTAAAATATTTATCCAGTTCCCATTTGAAAGCTTTTAATAAGTGAACATCCAGCATCCCATCAGGCAAGTGGAATAAACTGGCGGCTATAATACAGAAATTTAGCAGTGCTGAGCTGAGAAAAAAAATCACATTTTTTGGAAATTATTTGACTCGCATGCATTAGGATGCTTCACAAGAATATCAATTTCAGGGGAAAATCAGCATTTTATACTATATGTGAGGTAGAATTGAATTGAACTTATGCTATCAGGCAATATATTCCTCTTGTTCAAGAAAAGGTTTTTTGCTCTTATCTCTTCTGTTTTTTCTGCTAATTACTTTGCCCTCTGGGGCAGAGGCATTGGAAAAGATTTCCTTTATTCAGTTAATCTGTCAATGTGGCATGCTGAATTCAACATCAACCATCAAGCATTCATAGCTACACTATAAACCAATACAGTACCTTGCAACACAGAATATAGCCAGAATTTGTCTTTAATTAAACTGTAGTTTTTACACACTGATAATTTATTCTTTAGTTACTTAAGAACCTGTTTTCTGAACAAGCCAGACTATTGAAGGGTTTTGTGAATGAGACCTGTTTCGGTTTCCCTTTTAAATGCTGCTTGATCCACTGTGTGAAGATAGCTCATCATCGATTCAATAATTAGTTATTTTCTTCTCATGTCTCTTGATACATGAGGTGGACAAAGCACATGATTATACACAAAAGCAAAATATTTCAGATGCTGGAGGTTTGAAATAAAAAAAAGCACTGGAAAAGTTCAGCAAGTCTGACAGCATCAGTGGGAAGAGAAACAGAGTCAATATTTCAAGTCCAATATAAACTCAAAGTTCAGATTCGACTCAGAATGGTAATGCTGTTTCTCTCTTCATAGATACTGAGTTTCTCCAGTTTCTTCTTTGCATTAATACATTAAGTTGATTGATTGTAACTGTGGAATTAGATTAGTTGAAGCATTGGAATGGCGAATGGACCAGTTGATGATGATTGACAGTTAACTGTGTCCGGCTTTGTTTGAATTTTAAAACATGCTGTCGTACCTCCTGAGTTTCTCCAGCTATTATTGTTATTGTTTGTTTCAGATCTCCAATATCTTTGCTTGGTTTTAAAGATTGTATTCTATTTTGCTCATATAGTGATTGTAATGAGGTCAGCCAGGTGGACCTCATAGAATATGAGTTCCCCGATTGGGGCTTGTAATCTGGTCCAATCAGTGAGTCCTGGCTGATAGATATAAACAGGGGTGTCAGAGGTTCTGTTCTCTCTGAGAGCTGGCTCTGAGGGATCTGGACCAGTGTCAAACACTACGCATGTATAAATAAAAGGTGACTTGGTGACGGGATACCGGCCTCTATGGAGTTATTTCAGCTCATACACACATTGCGCCTGCTTCTATACAACTTTGCTAACCAATCAGCATCTTTGACTTTCTCCTGAAATTAGTATTCTTGCGAAATGTCCTGATGAGTGCAAGACAAAAATCTTCAACAAAATGTGTCTTTTATTAGCAATACTCAATGTCTGTACTACCAAATGACTGGTTATCAGTTTTTCACTATTTAATAACTGATAATCTATTGCAAGAATACATCTGTTAATTTATTTGATTGAACGATAACAAGCTTTGTAAAAGTGTTCTCGAAACGTGCGTGCAGCTTTGTTTAGAGCAAGTATATAATGGAACATGAAAACGTAATTCATTTTTGTAATGTTGTTTTGTGCTGTGTTTATGTTTTGAAATCACTCAGGAGTAACTGCGTAATGTTTTTAAATGAATTGGAAAATTGAATAGCATGGTATATTACAAAATATTTTACAGAAGCTGGCAGTTAAATCAAAGCAGAGATGTTTTAACTGTATTGTGCTCACACTTTAGTATGATGCTTCCATAACAACAGTTTGGTCAGAGAGAGGTTAAAGGGTATCTGAAAGAAGAGAGAAGTTGGGAGATGGAGAAATGTAGGGAGGAAGAGCTTAGGGTGTAGGCATTGAAGACATGCCTGCTAACAGGGAGATGGTCAAGAGGCTGGAATTAGACAGATATCTGGGAGGGTATGGAAGAAGCACAGGATACTGAGGCCGAGGGTGGTGAGGTCAGGATGGGCTTTGCAAACAAGGATGAGAATTTTAAAATGGGAGAATTTTCTTTATTGGGAGCCAAAGTAGGTCAATGAGAGGGGAAGAAAGGGAATGCTGGCTGATGAACACACAGTGAATAAATTAATGAGCAGTTTGGCAGGTGGTTCCTGTGGGCATGTAGGAGTGGGGATGGTGGGAGTGGGCTACGCCTGTGGGAATGGGATGGGAGTGGGGATGGGTTATGCCTGTGGGAGTGGGGATGTGGGGGTGCATGCCTGTGAGAATGGGGATGGGCTATGCCTATCAGATTGGGGATATGGGGGTGCATTCCTGTGGGAATGGGGATGTGGGGTGGGCTGTGCCTGTGGGAATGGGGATGGGAGTGGGGATGGGCTATGCCTGTGGGAGTGGGATGGGCTATGCCTGTGGGAATGGAGTTGGGATGGGTGCCTGTTGGGGTGAGGTTATGAGTATGTGTGCCTGTGGGGGGGTGAGGTTGTGGGAGTGTGTGCCTGTGGCGGGGGGGGTGACATTGT
>NC_057732.1:50395887-50443973 GCF_004010195.1 Chiloscyllium plagiosum | reverse complement strand
AGGTTGAGGTTATGGGTGTGTGTGCCTGTGGGGGTAAGATTGTGGGTGCGTGTGCCTGTAAGGGTTGGGGTTGTGGGTGCGTGTGCCTGTTGGGGTGAGTTTGTGGGTACTTGGGTTCCCTTGTTGCTGGGGAGTGGAATTGAGACAGGTCTAGACATCAGTGAGGACAAATTACAATGATTTTGCTCTTCCCAAAATTTAATTAAAAGGTGTATTTCATTTCCAATTTGCTTCTATCATGTGCAGCCATAAAACTATTTAAGTTAAAGTTGCACGAGGTCTGTATAATTAGACTATTATTTACTACTCACTGTCGTCACAGTGAGTGCAACGTTAACAGATATACTCACCTCTGGGGCAATATAATCAGGTGTTCCACAGAATGTGCTGGTCCTTGCATCATTGGAAATATTTTCTTTACACATCCCAAAGTCTGCAATTTTGATATGACCATCTAGATCAAGCAGCACGTTGTCCAACTTCAGATCTCTAAAGAATGCATTAGGAAGGTAATTATTTAGTGCTGGAACAATAAATGAGGAACATCAGCCTACTTAAATACATTTGGATAAATACACATTGAATGGCTCTGTGTCTATGTTTACATAAAGAAGTAGTTATACTGATTAAATAAGAACTCTCTTATGTGTATTCAGGTAGATAGATTTACACATACACATAAACAAAATTTGCTTTCTCACATAAATGGAGACAAAGACATTGAGACACACTGTAAGCGAAAGGTATGGTTTGCAGTTTTGTGACAGTGCCTAATTGAAAAGGAAAATTGAAATGGAAACTGTGGAAGGAAACTGGCTCTCCCAATTTCGAAGGAAACTAAGCCTGAAACTTAGACTGGAAACAAAACCCTCTGGTGAGACTGAAACTGGTTGAAATCGCATAAAAGGATCCAGTGAGCCCTCAGAGCTTCATAGAGGATGAAGAATCCAGTAGTCAGGTCCAGGCAGCCTGAAGCACATTGAGGCTGGATCTAGAAGCTGTGAATGAGCAAATATACAATTGCTGCTGCTGTTCCTGCTACTGAATGGGGAATCTGGTGGATCTATGCCAGTTAGACCAATTATGGAAATACTGCAGATGTCTTTGATGAAGGCAGTACCTGTGAAACTTAGTTTGGTTCAGTCCAGCTTCCAGTTGGGATCAGACCAGTCTCTCGAAGGAGACGAGCGGAAATTCTTGGTGACAAAGAGAGAATCTTGAAGGACTTTGTGACGTAGATGCAGTTGGCTGAGCCAATTTGTGAGGTCTATCTTGCATTTAATTTACCATTTAAGAAGTAATTTGCAGTTTATAGTCAAACACAAATTGCCTGTTAATTCATATTTGATTAACGTTGGTTCTGGGTTTCAGAGTTGGTGGATTATCAAAAAAAGTATTTAGTGTTTGCTTTGATTCTTGTACGGAAGAAAATCTTTAGATTCAACTGTGGAATGTTGTGGCTTCATTCTTTCAGTAAATAAATGGACTTTTGGAATTCTGGTTTACAAAAAGAAGTTCATAATAAAAGGCAGAGAAATCCAATGATTCACAAACTGTTGAGGTCTCTGGTAAAGATACCTTTATAGAGTAGATTAGAAGACCCCTAAAACACAAATTAAGAGAATAGAAATGCAAAAATAGATTTTGATTTTAATTTTTATTCCTCTCTAACAATGTGAAATCTTTCCTTTTTTTCCTAACTTATAACCCATATCAAGCATTATGGTGAATCCTTGTTCACTCTTACCTTTATCATTGACTTATAAATACATGACAGAGTAATAAACCTATGTTCCCTTGTCTATTAGAATTGCAAATTAGTAAAGCCCTCATGTGTGATTTCCCAATTTGTGTTTCTGGTACATCAGGTTCAGAGTCAGACTGGCAGGCAAACGATTTACCCCGTATGAACCATTCTGCCCATCAAATAGGCTTCTACATCGGTCTCAGTACAAACTGTCATGGACCATCTCCCAATCTCATAGAGTCATTGAATTGTACAGCACAGAAACAGACGCTTTAGCCCAACTCGTCCATGCCGACCAGACATCCTAAATTAATCTAGTCCTGATTCGGAGATGCCGGTGTTGGACTGGGGTGTACAAAGTTAAAAATCACACAACACCAGGTTATAGTCCAACAGGTTTAATTGGAAGCACACTACCTGACCTGCTGCGCTTTTCCAGCAACACATTTCCAGCTATAACCTGGTGTTGTGTGATTTTTAATCTAGTCCTATTTACCAGCATTTGGCCCATATCCCTTTAAACCCTTGCTATTTGTGTATCCATTCAGATGCCTTTTAAATATTGTTATTGTATCTCCTGAGAGATACCTGCACTGATTGGTAAGTCAATAAAATATCTATCCTCAAGATAATGAACCTGCTTCTGCTGTTATCCACTACACCCTCCTCTTAAGCCCTTTATTATCCTCCTTAATTCTTTTATAATGTGTGGCTGCTGTTGTCCATCCCAAATAGGCCATTTCAGAGGGTCAAGTGTCAACCACATTACTGTGGGTCTGGAGCAACATGTAGGTCAGACCTGGTAAGGATGGCAGATTTCTTTCTTTGAAGGACATTAATAAACCAGACAATGGTTTCACAGTCACCATTAGAATAGCCTTATAGTTTCATATTTACGGATTGCATTGAAATTTTACAAGCTGTCTTAGTGGGATTTGAACCCACATCCCAGAGCATTATGAGTTTTAGTAAAGAGTTATTTCCACTACACCACTGCCTCCGTTTATGAATAACTGTCTGCCATCAGCATTTGATTATTCCATACTGTATATTTATCCTTACAATCACCAATTACATTGCCAATGAAACATTTATCCAAGTCTTAATTTAATTAATTTAATGCTCAGCGGGCATTATGAGCTATGCCATGCTGTAGTAATGTTGAAAGAGCTGTGCTCTGAACATCAATATACCACATCCTACCAAATAAACCACCACCACAAAAAAAACATTACATCTTGGTCTTTTGCTTTTCAGCTTGTTCAACAAGAATTGTTCGACAAAACTGGACAGGACAGAAACTCTCCTGGCAATACGACCATGGTTATTGCATGTAACAGAATGTTAATAGCGTACAGATGTCTGGGTCAGATTACAAAGGAGGATAGTAATGGAAAGCAATCCATAAAACTTTGCTTCAGGACACACTGACTCAGATTCAGATCAGTATTGTCAATGGACAGCATGTGATTCTCTTGGATTTAAAAATAAACCTAAGCATCTCAAATCAGAACAGTAGGTGCTGTGTAACACAGGAATCTTCAAACAGGGACACTGGGCCAGTGAGGGGCAAGTGTTATGTCAGGTTTCTGAAACACTGACCCACCCTTTATATTTCTGGGTCAATTTGAGTTAGGCAGATCTTCTATCTACAAAGAGGTCAAGGGTTAAGGGTCAATCACAGGGAATGCTGGAGAATCTCAGCAGGTTTGGCAGCATCTTTGGGGAGGGAAACAACGTTAATATCTTGAGTTTGCTATGACTCACCTTCACAATTGAAAGGTGATGTAAAATAGGTTCTTCTTATTACCATTGGAAGAGAAGGAGCAAAAGGGTAGATGGTATAGAGGCAGAGTGCAAAACACAAAAGGGGCTGTTAATAGCAGAGAAATAATAAAAAGAGATGTAAAAAGACTGTAAGTGAAGCTGTGAAAGGGAAAGGTTAAAGGGGGCAGGCAGGACGCTGGAGTTAAGGTCTGAATTAGTACAAACAAACGGGTAAATAAGATTACGGAGTTGGATGTGTCACTCGTTTACTGATGTGGAAGCAATGGCTTTCGATTTGGGGTCACTGGCATCAGTACTGGGGAATGTGGGAGCTGTGTCATTGGGATGGTTTTCACCTGACCTGTGCTGGGACCACTGTTGTGATTAGTCCTATAACTAAAGAGGATTTTAAAGGGAATAGCGGGGAAGAAGGATAATGTGAGGGAAGATGTAGTAAATGAAAGGAAAAGGGCAATGCAAAAGAATGGGATAACAATAAAGTGAATGGTAATCTGAGTATGGCAGGAAGGGACAAGGGCACTAAGAGTAGAACAGCAACTGAGGCCAGAGTTAGCAAACAAAATAACTAAAACGACAAAAGTAGGGTCACTGTCTCCAAATGCCCATCGCATTAATAACAAAATAGACTAATGTTGGCTTAAATGGAAATAAATATATATGATGGGACAGCTATTACAAAATGTGATTACAATTTGACCAATGCTGAGATTTGAATACACTTCATTGCTTGATATTTCAAAGGGACAATAAACTAGGAAAGGGTGATGGTATTTGCTCTGTTAACTAAGGATGACATTGCTACATTAGTGAGAGATGATTTAGTTTTAAAAATCAGGATGGAAAATCAGTTTGGGCAAAGATAAGAAACAACAAAGGAAGAAGCCAACTGTGATAGTAGTATACAGTTCTCCTGACAGTAATGATATGGTACTATGTGGAATACATGAAGAAATAATGTGGGCTTCCAAATTAAACACTGCAAATATTGTGGGTGGTTTCAAATTTACGTACAAACTGGATGAATTGGATCGGAAAAGGTCACCGGGAAGCTGCATTCACAAAGTGTGTTTGGAACAATTTCTTAGAACAGCACATTCCAGGATCAATCAGAATTACATTATTCTAGACCTGTTAATAAGCAATAAAAAAGGTTAACTAATGATCTCAGACTAAAGGAACCTCTAGGTATTGGTGACCATAACATGATTGAATTTTTCTTTCTGTTTGAGGAGGACAAGCATGAGTCTCAGACAAGTCCACACTGTAAGTAATCTAAGTAATCTAAATCTAAGTGTTTAAGCTTGAATAAAGGTATTTGCAATGGTATAAAAACAGAACTGGCTTAAGTGAACTGTGTAAACAGTTTAAGGGGCTGATCAGTAGAAGTACAGTAGCATAATGCTTCAAAACAATTTCATAATGTTCAGCAAAAGCACGGTCCTGCGATGAAGATCGGAAGATCATCAAGCTACAAAGTTAAAGAAAGAATCAAACTTGAAAGAAAAAAAACATTAAATTCTATGAATAATAATGCTGACTCAAAATTTTGGAAAGAACTTAAAAACTAGCAAGAAATGATAGAAAGATAATGAGAGAGAAATTATGGGATGAAAGAAAGCTAGCTAGAAATATAAAAATAGACAGTAAGAGTTTCTAAAACAATTTTAAAACTTGTGTAACTGAGGTGAGCATTGTTCCTCTGGGAAGTAAGTCAGGTAAATTAATAATGGTCAATAAGGAAATGGCAGATGAATTGAATTGCCTTTTCATATCTGTCTTTAGTGTGGAATACATAAATAACATCCCAGAAATGCTTGTGGAACAAGTGATGAAAGAGAGGAACTTAAAATATTACCATAATTAACAAGAGGGCACTAAAAGCTGACAAATAACCAAGAGTTGACTTCATCCAAGTGGTCTTGAAAGATGGAGCTGAGGAAGTAGTAGATGCATTGGCTTTAATTTACCAAACCTTCCTTGACTTTGGAAAGGTCCCATCAGATTGACAGATAGCAATTGTAACTTCACCTTTTGACATAGAAGGGAGACAGAAAACCAGAAACTATAGGCCTGTTAGCTTGTAATCTATCAGATGGAAAATGCAAGGACAGGAATCTATTGCTAAGGAAGCAATGATGTTGGTCTGAGAGCTTGTGATTTCAGATAAACCTGTTGGACTATAACCTGATGTCATGTGACTTTTGACCTTATTACTAAGGATATTATAATGGGTCACTTGGAAATTCTGAATTCAATTAAGCAAAGTTCACCTACTTTGTGTGGTCATGGGATTCATATTCTCAGCAATTTAGTTACATTCAATACAGATCGATAGATTTTTAGGTACGAAAAAATAAGGTTTAGGGATTGTAGACATAGTGGGGGAAGATGGGGTGAGGTCAAATTACTTTGTTGAGTGGTGAATTTCTATCTGATGCAGTGAGCTGGGGGCTTGAGTTCAAGACTCACCTACACCAGAGGTGTGTCAGAGCATCCCTGGACAGGTTGATGAAAATAATTTACTTCAGTTTTTACAATGTTCTACAACAGTGAACCTGTCATGTGTTTTACACAATTCTTTTCTTAAATGCAATGAAAAGTGGCATTGTAGCAAGAACACTCAATACCAATTCCTTCCTATATTTACTGCAGCTGCTGCTCAAGCCCAGCAATGATGGTTTGCGAAATTAACATTTTTCCTGTTCGTGTACTTGTATGATAGGTTCTATTTGAACATGATGTAAAAATATGTGTTTGTCCATTTAATTGGAATTGAATTGAATATCCTAGTTGTCACTTGCACACCAGTACAAAAGTACAGTCAAAAGTTTTTACAATGGCTGCCTTTAATGGCACCATCTTAGGTACAAATACCGAGACAGAAAGGAAGAACATCTTTCTCAGAGGGTCAAACATTTCCTCAAACAGTGGTGGAAGTGGACTCTTTGAATATTCTTAATAACGAAGCTAACAGATTAGTGTCAAACCAGGGGGTTGAAAGGTTATTGGGGTCAGATGGGAATGTGGTTTAATTAGGTTAGCCATGATTTTACTGAATGTCATAGAGGCTCAAGGGGCCGACTGGCCTGGCCCTACTCTGTTCGGCTGTTTGTGTGTATTAAAGTTAATCAGTTTCTTTAAAAGGGGATTAAACCTTCACGGACAAAGGGAAGTAATGTTTGCCCACAAATGCAGGTTGCTCAATTTAGGTCAGTTGAAGACATTTTCAATCAACATATTTAATCTATAAATCAAAACAAGAGGATCTCCGGCAGCATCTTTGTGCCTCACATACCTGTAAATAATGCCCTTGGCGTGAAGAAACTGGAGACCACAAATAATTTCCGCAGCATAAAACCTGAAATGGAACATGAGAAAGTTTATGAGTAACCAAAAAAAGTGACTAATAAAAGCAAAATACTGCGGATGTTGGCAATCTAAAAGAAAAATGAAGTAGACCAGAGAAACTCAGCAAGTCTGGCAGCATCTGTGGTGAGAAAAACACAGTTAATATTTTGAGTTGAAAAGTGTGGTGCTGGAAAAGCTCAGCAGGCCAGGCAGCATCCGAGGAGCAGGAGAATTGACGTTTCGGGCATAGGCCCTTCTTCAGCTAATATTTTGAGTCTGGTTCAGATAAGTGCATATTGTTCTGCGATCAGCTCATCTCGAACTTGCTGTTATCCCTTGTGCTCGCCCCTTTTTTAATGGAGCTTAGCTTGCTTTGTGACTGTACTGTTTTCCTGAAGGTGTGTTCTTCCTTCAAGTACTGCAGACCTCTGCCACAATGTTCACCCTGGTTAATTG
The DNA here is from genome assembly GCF_004010195.1 of Chiloscyllium plagiosum. Taxonomy (NCBI): domain Eukaryota; kingdom Metazoa; phylum Chordata; class Chondrichthyes; order Orectolobiformes; family Hemiscylliidae; genus Chiloscyllium; species Chiloscyllium plagiosum. The sequence continues at coordinate 50,436,634 of NC_057732.1, read as the reverse complement.
GTATCATGTTTGTTTCTGTGTTGCAAATCTGTGGGTTCCCACGGTGGGGACCTAACCACAAAATCTACGGAGTTTGCAGTACAAGGGGAGTGCTGCACATTTGGGAGTGGTTCTTTTGGACGAAACATTAAGCTGAGACCCCCCTCAAATGCAAAAATCCCCTGGCACAATTCCAAAGAAAGATTAGAGACCTGATCAGTATCTGTCCCTCAATCATTGCCTAAAAATAAATTAAATCGCCAACATGGGTTGTGTGTTTTGGAACGCTTTGTATACAATTTGGCTGCCCTTGAAAAGTTCTCTCTGGGTTGTAAAAAGGGTTCAGAAAGGTTCCTAAAGCTATGAAAGGCACTAAAGAAATGCACCTCAGGAAAACACGGCAGAATGGGCCCTCAGTTTAACATCTCATCTGCAAGGCAGCACCTCTGACAGTGCAGCACTGCCTCAGTTCTGCACTGCTGTGTCAGCCTCCAATTTTGCGCTTGAGTGCTGGACAGAGATTCAACCTTTGGTGCCAGGGGCAGGAGAGTTACAAAGCGAGAGAGATACCACAATGCAAAGTTATATTTAGAAAAGCAAGGACTAAAACCAAATATGATCCTGGTTGTAAAAAGGGACTTGAAGATATTCAGTTACATTTAGTTATTGAGCTTCAGTAAAGGAAATTAAATAGGGTACTTATTTTTATTAATTAAAAAGCTTTTTATATAGAGTCATAGAGATGTACAGCATGAAAACAGACTCTTCGGTCCAACCCATCCATGCCGACCAGATATCCCAACCCATTCTAATCCACCTGCTAGCACCCGGCCCATATCCCTCCAAACCCTTCCTATTCATATACCCATCCAGATGCTTTTTAAATGTTGCAGTTATACCAGCCTCTACCACTTCTTCTGGCAGCTCATTCCACATACACATCACCCTCTGTGTGAAAACGTTGCCCCTTAGGTCCTTTTTATATCTTTCCCCTCTCACCCTAAACCTAAGACCTCTAGTTCTGGACTCCCCCACTGCAAGGAAAAGACCTTGTCTATTTATCCTATCCATGCCCCTTATATGGCTCACAATGGGTTAATTTCATTCCTCTCCCGTCACACAGTGTTCAGAGGCTTTTTTTTCACTATACCAGCTTGTCTTTGTTTAACAACTGTTAAAGGAACTGAGCTATGGGTCATATGGGAAGCCCACTATTATAGTGAGGACCTATGGAATTAAAAGCACATATACACCGCAGTGTCTAACAGCTGCAAATACATTTCTCAGGTGGTCAGACCTACAGAGCAAGTGGTGACTTATCAAACTTTTAAAGTTCACAAAAGTTCTAATTTTGTCCCAATAGTGGCAGAGTGCTATGGAGTACATTTGTTCACAAGTACCAAAAATAAGTCTGAAATATATATTATTACATTTTCTAGAGGAATATCACAGAAATATGTTAAACTGGTGAATATTGTAGAGTGTGCTTTTAATGCAAACTGAATCAACAATGAACATGGGAGACTTGGAACTCTGAAATTCCTGATTCCCTACAGCAAATTGGTACTTTTTCAGGAATTTACGAAACTGGGCATGAGACACTGATGTGAGGCTGGATGTAGACCATGGAGACAGGAGGAGTCAAATTGAAATGGAGCATGACAATGGTCCAAATGCAGGCTGACCTACTGTGTACCTTCATCGCAGAACTGTCATGCTGCAGAGGGAGGCCATTCAGCCCATTGGGTCCCTGCTGGCCCTTCAAATGAGTCTTGTACCAACCTCCTGCTTCTCACTCAGACCCTTACAGACTATTTATATCCAAATAATCATCCTGTGCCCTTATTGGGTAATACAGGATGGCATTCAGCTATGTCTATGTTGGCTCATCTGCAGAACTTTCCATCTGTCCAGTCCTTTTCCATGCTTTAGACCTTTTTAGCAAACCACTCATTAAGCACTTTCAATCAATCTATTAACAAAAAGCTGCAGCAAAAAGACAAATCTAAATAACAGCTGTGATCTCAGATTTTATTGATATTTGCAATTTATTGATTTGATTGTAGATTTAAGGCAGAAGATATTTAATATTATTTAACATTAGGAAACAGAAGGATATCTAGGGGGCCCTTCTTGTGGTGTGGAGGTAGCGACCCTATCCCTGGACTAAGAGATCCAAATTCAAGTCCCACCTGCTCCAGAGGGTGTGTCATAACATCCCTGAACAAGTTGATTAGGAAAATAGGTTAAAGTTTAAAAAAATCTAATTCTGAAAGCTGATCCTAATCTATATTGATTAGATGTAATCACATTTGACAAGGAGCATAGTTCTCTCTAACAAAGACAGACATTGTTGGAGAAATTCAGCAGGTCTGTGGAGACACAGCAGTCAACATTTCAAATTCAGTGACCCTTCTTCAGAATATCTCCCTCTATGCAGTCCCCACAAAGTCTCCCAAACATTAGTCAGGACAGCACCTCTATGCAGATCAATAAAGCATCGTTCCAGACATCCCACACACACTCCCACAACATATTGTCTGGCTAACACCAATTGTTACAGTTAACATGAGAATGTAACTTTTAAAAAAAAAGTTTTGTGATTTATATAAGAAAGAAGTGAAACTATCATGGTTTTGGAACAGCTGAAAGACTCAAAAACAATCAAGGTATTTTCAATGTATAATTTCAGTTACATCACACTATAAACTTTTGCTACAAATTCTGTGTCTTACAATTGTGTACTCCACAACCACCTGAAGGAACGACGCTCCGAAAGCTAGTGCTTCCAATTAAACCTGTTGGACTATAACCTGATGCTGTGTGATTCTTAACTTTGTACACCCCAGTCCAAAACCGGCATCTCCAAATCATGACACACACTCTCTGTTAGAGATTGTCATTAAATGCAAAATTAGTAATGTTCTGTATGAATTGAAATTGTCTAAATGCATCATATGTTTCAATCTTGACCACACTGCATTGTACAATGAGCTTCTCAACTCTTTCCTACACAGGATTAAAAGAACTTTTGAATCTAGGTCATAGTGGTGAGAAAGCGATGTTTACTCTGACTTTCTCAAGTCTCCCTAAATGTACTCCCAGAAGGAACATTTTTCCATTAAGGATAATTTATAAACAGAAATATTTCACGTTTCCAAGAGGCAGAGATGGGTTGATTTTCTTATTATTGTTCATGATGGAGAGAAATTGGTTTGAAATTCAATAGGTGCCTGGAGCACAGAACGAACAGCAGCTAAAGAAAACTCTGTCTTGATTCTTATGGTAGGCTGAAAAGATCCAAAGAGCATTAAATCATATTTACAACTCTTCTGATCTATTCACAACAGCACAAAGAAATTTTGATACAAAGAATTTTACCCAGTCCTTATCACCTTCTGGGCATCAGAGAAGGAATGTCTTTGTTGGATGGAAGATCTTTCAACTTTAGAAAGTTTTGAAGATGCACACTAAGGTACAGACCATATTTGGTGTTACTTTTCTTTTCTACTATTTTCCACTGTAATGTTACAGTAATGTTATACACTCTAGGATTGGTGAATGCTGCCAAATTGTTACCTAGACAATTAAATAAAGTTTCTGTAGAAAAAGGTCCACTTACGTTGCCCTTGGTGCATCAAACTTTTGGCAATTCTGAATGTGAAACATCAGGTCACCGCCATTCAGGTATTCCATGACAAAGAACAGGTTCTCCTGTACCAAGCAGAAATAGGGAAGATCAGTGTTTAGTTCCACAGACAAACATCAGGAGACCAGATAAGAAACTGCCACAAAATTGAACAGGAAGATTACTCTGTCATAAAATGGAAGTCAACTTGGATTTGAACAAGCTCAATATCAAATCCTATTCTAACAATGAGAGTTGGTCAGATCTGCCATGCTGAGTCAGTTGCATATTGACTAGAATCAGTTCAAGTGTAGTGTAAACTCTCACCTAGTGGAGGTGAGGGCCTCTGGTATTATTGCTAGAAGACTGAACTGAGAGGCTCAGGTAACATTCTGGGGCTGGAGTTCAAATCCCATCATGTGCATGGTGGAATTTGAATTCAATTAAGCGTTTAATGATGATCATAAAGCCATTGCTGACTGTTGGGGGTAAAACCCATCTGGTTCATTAATCTCCTTCAGGGAATGGGGATTTCTGTCCTTTAGAAGGAAAGCAACTCGAGTTCATGGGTGATACAGTGGCGCAGTGGTTAGCACTGCTGCCTTACAGTGCCAGAGACCTGGTTCAATTCCTGCCTTAGGCAACTGTCTGTGTGGAGTTTGCACATTCTCCCCGTGCTTGTGTGGGTTTCCTCCGGATGCTCCGGTTTCCCCCCACAGTCCAAAAATGTGCAGGTTAGGTGAATTGGCCATGCTAAATTGCACGGAATGTGAGGTGAATAGGTCTGGGTCGGTTGCTCTTCAGAGGACTTGTTGGGCCAAAGGGCCTGTTTCCAGACTGTAAATAATCTAATCTAATCTAATCTAATCTAATGAAGAAAAGTCATATCAGACTCAAAACATTAACTCTATTTCCCTCTCCTCAGATGCTGCCAGACTTGCTGAGTTTCTCCAGCTATTTCTGTGTTTGCTTGAGACTATTATGGAGCTGTAGTCAGGCACTATGGCTGCCACACCAAAGGAATGATGTGAGGGTGCACAGGAGATTCACCAGGAAATTAGCCAGTCTACCTGACGAAGGAGCTGAGCTCTGAAAGCTTGTCTTTTCAAATAAACCTTTGGACTACAACCTGATGTTGTGTGATTTTTAACTATGAGGGACATAGATGAGGATTAATTTCTTTCCCTTAATAGAGGGGTCAGTAATCAAGGGGAACAGTTTGAAAGCACGGCGCAGGAGATTTAGACGGGATTTGAGGAAACTTTTTTTTCACCCAGAGAGTGAATATCTGGAATTCACTGTGTTAAACAATGGTAGAGGCAGGGTCCCTCAAGATAATTGAAGAAATATTTAGATGAACACTTGAAACTCCATAGGCTATGAATGAAGTGCTGGAAAATGTGTTGAGAATAGATGGATATTTGCTAACCAGTGCAGACACAATGGGCAGCAGGATCTCTTTCCACGTTCTAAACTCTCCATGACTCTATTACGAACCTCCACATTGTGCACCATCCTACATCACTGTTCTTGTATCGCTACGGAGTTACTGACTGTGGTAGCAGCATAGTTTTTTGTTATGAGATGTCTGACATTGCTATTCTTTTTTTTTCTACCCCCACACTACCGCCTAACTGCGGTAGTGCTTATTTTTCCCCAGCACCCATGTTGTGTGTGTGTAGGTGTGAGACACAGTGAAAGACACAAGGTGTACGAATCTTTATTCAAATTTCCACCACCAGGAAGAAAGGAAACACCCGAGTGGCCAGTGACAAGCAGTGCCCTTCACATCAAAGGGCAATGCTGTGTGATCAAACAGTGAAGGGGAGGGCAGGGATTAAATCAAAATAGAGTTGGATGGGGAAATAATGCACTCCACTCCCTGCGGTGCCCATCTCTCCCTGAACAACTCCAGGGTGTTGGTAGAGACCATGTGCTCCTTCTCCAAGGACACCCGGGCTCTAATGTAATCGTGGAAGAGGGGCAGGCAGTCGGCCCTAACGACCCCCTCCACGGCCCGCTGCCTGGACCTGTTGATGGCCAGTTTGGTCAGGCCCAGGAGCAGACCCACGAGGAGGTCTTCAGACCTGCCCTCCCTCCTCCGTACCGGGTGCCCAAAGATCAGGAGCGTGGGACTGAAGTGCAACCAAAAGCAGAGGAGGAGGTTTTTAAGAAAAGCATCATAGTTATATTAGTGGACTGGTAACCACAGGGTTGGATTACTGGCATTCAAATCTTGAAGTGGTAGTTTAAAACTCCGGAATTAAAAGGTGGTATCGGTGAATTTGAGACTACCAGATAGAGTTAAAATTCCCATTCACTGCCACCATTTATAGAAAGAAGGTTGCCATCCTTATTCTGTCTGCACCTAGCCCATAGCAATGGGATTTTCCTCTGAAATGGCCTAGCAAGCCATCCCATTGTCAGCAAGGTAGCTCTCCACACGTTCTGGATGGTGGTTAGAATATGGACAATCAAATGCCGCCAAAGCCCATTCCTGAGATCATCATCACCAGTGCAGAGGTAGGCCATTCAGCCCCTCAGTCACTACCATTCAATAAAATCATGGCCGATCGATCTGACTTTAGCCTCAACTCTACATTCTTGCCTGAGCAACACCCGACCCCCACAGTCCTCTGTTAATCTCAATCTCGCAGATATGAAAGTGAATGTCTGATGACACCCACAAACACTATCAGTAAACAGCACCACCTGCACATGCACAGAGCTCCTGCCAATACTGCCAGTGACATCATTCCATCCTGTTTGCTCTTATTGATTGTGATTATTTGGGTGTTGCCATGTTTTTTACTGCAGGGTATGTCACAAAATGAGCGTGGGCAGAACTTTCGCGGTATGCACGATGAATCTTTTGGGAATCTCAGGTGGCCCAGCCCACAGCAAACAACTGGGAGGTGATGGCCAGGTGGTATTGTTGATGGACTAATAATCTAGAGACCCAGCGGACCTGGGTTCAAATTCTTTCATGGCTGATGTTGAAAGTTGAATTTAATAAAAATAACTCGAGAATCTTCCTAAAGGCATTGTGGGCTTGCCGACGGTATATGGGACTGCAGCAGTTCAAGTCACAGCTCATCACTCCAACCTTCTCTAGTGGCAATTAGGGACAGGCAATAAATGCTGGCCTTGCCAGTGACACCCACGTTCTGTGAATGAATGAATTCAAAAAGAAAACCCAGGCTCCATGTAGTGATACCAGGTCAGCTAGGTGGACTTTATAGAATAGGATTTCCCTGATTGGGGCTGTTAATCTGGTATATAAACAATGTCAGAAATCCTGTTCACTCTGGAAGCTGGATCAGTGTCAAGGCTTCTCCACGGGTAAATAAAGGGGTGACTTGGTGATGGGATACTGGCCTTTGTGGAGTTATTTTACTCTGATACTCTCAGTGGAAGGTCATTCCAAAGTCTGACCACCATCAGAGAAAGAGAATTCCTCTCATTTTTAAAGAGTGCCCCTAGTTATAGATTTCCCCATGAGAGGAAATATCCTCTCAACATCCAAGCTGTCAAGTCCCCTCAACATTTTGTGTATTTCAATGAGGTAATCTCTCCTCATTCCTCCAGTGAGTTCAATGGGTTCAATCTGCTCAACGCTTCCTCTTTAGGAACTGTCCTCATCCCAGGAATCAGCGAGTGAACCTTCTCTCTCAACGTCCTTAAGGAAGAAGACCAAATCTGAGATGCAATCTCACTCAGGTACTATTCAGCTTTAACAATGCTTCCCGACTTTTCTCTCCCTTCCCTTTGCAATGAAGGGCAACATTTAATTTGAATTCCCAGTCACTTGCTGAACCAGTATCCTGACGTTTTGTTATTCACAGAATGGCGTATTGCAGAGTTCCAAAGTGTCTCTCTTGTCAAAACAAATTCTCCTTTTCCCTATTCCTGCCAATGTGGATGAGTTAAGATTTTTCTCTCTTAGCTAACAAATCCCCTCTCCACATTGATAAGAATATCAGCTCTTATTCTGTGCAGTAATTTTTTTATGCCACACTTTACCACATTTCTTTTAGAAATTCATTCACTAAAGCTAGAAGTTTCCTGTCATTCTGGAACTCACTGTCAGTAAGGATGGGAGAGGGAGATACCCTTATAACATTTGATAAGTATTTACAACTCACTATCATGGAAAGGCTGCCGACATCATCAAAGACCCATCGCACCCCGGTAATGCTGTCCTACAACCTCTTCAGTCAGGCAGAAGATACAGAAGCCAGAACGCACGCACCAGCAGATCAGGAGCAGCTTTTTGCTGGCTGTTATTTTTCTGATGAATGGGCTCGCTAGCCTGAAATAATGCTGACCTTGCTAATGCTGATCTTGCCTAGCGCACACCCTGTGTAATGTAACCTGTACGCCTCTAAGTCTTTATGATCGGTACTTCCTTGCTTACTCTGATCTGCCTGTACTGCTCATAAACAAAGCGTTTTACTGTACCTTGGTACATGTAACAATAAATCAATCAATGTGCACTTGTGATGCTGAGGCATACAAGGCTGTGGACCAAGTGCTGGAAAATGGGATTAGGATAGTTAAGTGGCTGTGTTTGGCCAGCATGGATGAGATGGGATGAAGGGCCTTTTTTCTGTGCTGTAAACCTCTAATGACCATATAAATCCATCTCAATTACCCAGTTTTCTCAATCCAATCCTTCCATTAATGTGCACATACTCACTTCTTAGGTAATTATTATTCCAAATGCAATCATTCCCTGATATCTGGTGTTCTCTACACAGTTAGGAGTTTTGAGAAGATTTCCAAAACTCTATCAACAAACACATTGACTTAGACCCCATTTACTACCCTCTGAGAAAAAGAACAGGAAATGACATCACCACAGGAAATGACATCACCAACCCAAGGAACCCTAAAGGCATAAATAAAAAGCGGGTCATGAACATCAGTGCTTCACCCGAGGCTCACTGATGATGTTACCTAGTATGGTGACAAAATGTATGAAAATGAATCTTCCAGCTCAGCGAGCAAACCCACATCCATTCTCTATATAGTCTTCAATACTATTCATTATTCTCAGTGTAACCATTCCTTGTGCTAACTGAGTTGGTGCAAAATGTTACACTGTTCCATGCTTGGAGATGCTCTGTCCAGGCTGCTGTACTGGTATAAAGCTTTGATTCTCTCATAAATATGACAGCAATATATAAAACTAATGAATAATACATGGTGCTCCCAGGCAGCAAAACAAAATCTTTTACTGGATTTGTGTTTAGCAGTAAGTAATTTAGTCTCCAAAGACAGAAAAAATTATTCGCAGACAAAGATTACCGAAGCTTTTCGGGAGTATTCTTTGCTAAAGCAGTTTTAATGTGGATGAACATAGTATAAACATAGTGCCTTAGGGGGTCTTGTTGTGCAGTGGTAGTGTCCCTACCTCTGAACCAGGAGGCCAAGGTCAAGTCCCACATGCTTCAAGGTTGTGTAGTAAAGACTCTGAACAGACAGATTTGAGAATAGACTGGAAAGTTTCATTGAAATCTTTAAGGCTTCTTGTGGCACAATGGTAGCATCCTAACCTCTAAGCTAGGAGACCTGTGTTCAAGTGGCAACTACTCCAGAGGAGTGTGTCATAACATCTCTGATATGGTTATTTAGAAATATCTCATAGAAACCATTTGGTGTGAGAAAGTAAGTAACCCTGCCTCAGTCACCACTGCACTTTGACTAACTAAAGGTTTTGTATTGTTCAGCTTTTTAATAATATTTATTCAAGTAAATAGCTTTATTCTGTTACAAAATGGTTCTATAGGCTGGGACTTATTTCACTGGAGGGCAGCAGGTTGAGGGGTGACCTTATAGAAGTTTACAAAGATCATGAGGGGTGTTGATAACTTGAATAGCAAGGACCTTTTTTCTAGGGTGGGGGAGTCCAAAATCGGGGGCATATTTTTAAGGTGAGGGGAGAAAGATTTAAAAAGGACATGAGGTGCAACTTTTGTTTTTACACAGAGAGTGGTCTGTGTGTGGAGTGAACTGCCAGAGGAAGTGGTGGATGCAGTTACAGTCACAACATTTAAAAGACATTTGGATAAGTACATGAATAGGAAAGGTTTGGAGGGATATGGGCCAAATGCAGGCAAGTGGGACTCGTTTAGTTTGGGAACATGGTCGGCATGGATGAGTGCTGTATGACTCTATGAATGTATGAGTGGAGGTTTATCATTATGAAGTTGCCACAGCGTACTATTTTATTGAATGCTTTGTATATGAGGATGGGAATTATTCAGGAATCTAACTTGTATAGTTAGTTACACATTCTGGAACTTTGGAATAACCAAAGCCACAAATATGGCTTTTGTGTTAGATCATATAGAACTAAAAGATCTCTCAGGCCATAAGTATAATGAGATGGAAATGTGTTACTGGAAAAGCGCAGCAGGTCAGGCAGCATCTAGGGAACAGGAGAATCGACATTTCGGGCATTAGAGTGAAGAAGGGCTAATGCCCGAAACGTCGATTCTCCTGTTCCCTAGATGCTGCCTGACCTGCTGCGCTTTTCCAGCAACACATTTCCATCTCTGATCTCCAGCATCTGCAGACCTCACTTTCTCCTCATAAGTATAATGACCAGAGGATTGCTCTGTCCCTTGACTTATTTTGGCTACTTCTACTTGAGCAAAGAATAATTAGAGACAGATAAGCAGTTTGGCAGCTCTCAAGAGTGACCTGAGGCAGGATCTCCAAAATCCGATAGACTTAGAGGCTTATTTTTCTCTGACTTAAGTGTGAGATAGCGTGGGGCACTGAACTTGAAATGTAATGCACGGAGCTTAATCTGCTACCTCTTCTGCTGTCCCTGCTATAGGAATGATGTTGCGAATCTTGAAAGGGTTCAGACAAGATTTACAAGGATGTTGTCAGGATTGGAGGGTTTGAGCTTGAGGGAGGGGCTGAATTGCTGAATAATTGTTTATACGTGTGAAAAATATCAAAGAATGAGAAAAGCCATTATCCAAACTCCAGTGTTTGATTACTAATGGTAAGACACAACCTAATACTGATGCTATTACCCTTTGCCATTCTAAGATATATCGCGTTCTTCTGCTTTCTTGGGTATGTGCTGTGACCGGCAAAGAAGACATATATCCCAGCCGAATGGCTGTGAGGGGCTGGGCAAATAGGGACTCCCTCAGATTTTATCATCAATCCTGTCTCTATAGAGCTATCCCACATTTTACATTCACCACACAATTAACCAAAGACACAACATTGCGCTATATTAGACTCAATGGGGCTAAAATTGGATTTGAGCCACAATTCAAAATTGGCTAAGTGAGTTTAGATTAGATTCCCTACAGTGTGGAAATAGGCCCTTCAGCCCAACCTAACGAAGAGTAACCCACCCAGAACCATCTCTCTCTGACTAATGTACCTAATACTATGGGCAATTTAGCATGGCCAATTCACCTGACCTGCACATCCAGAGCAAACCCACGCAGACACGGGGAGAATGTGCAAACTTCACACAGACAGTCACCCAAGGCTGGTATTGAACCTGGGACCCTGGTGCTGTGAGGCTGCAGTGCTAATCACTGAGCCACCGTGCCGTTGCTTCGCATGATAGTTTAACCTCAGCTTTCTGGAAGCCATCAAAACTGAGTTTGATAAATAGGGCTGTAGGATTACTGTCAGTTGGGCTGTAGATAGCTATTGTTTCCTGGGGACATGACAACTAGTGAAATTGAAATTCAGAGACTAGAATAGTCTGGAATCGAAAACCAATCTCAAAAGTGGTAGCCATAATAGCCATCAATGATTGATACAAATATCCATCCAGATCAATAATGCTGTCTGTGCCCAGTCTGGCCCATATGTGACTCCAGACCATAACAATGTGGTTGACTCCTATTGCCCTCTGCAATGGCTGAGCAAGTCACTCAATTAAAGGGCAATTAGGGATGTTCAACAAATGCTGGCCCAGCAAGAGACATTCCATCAAAGGTTAAAGAAAACAACTTGCTCTGAACCCTATCTACATCCCATTTCATGCCCCAGCTCACTTGGTCACACTGAATTGGGTGTAAGACCACAGACCTATATACAATCGGAGCAGTATTAGGCCATTATGTCCATCAAGTTTGCTCACCATTTGATCATGGCTGATGTTTCTCAACCCCATTCCCTGCCTTCTCCATGTCACCCTTGATCTCCTTATCAATGAAGAACCTATCTCTGTATTAGATACCCAATGATCTGACCTCAACAGCGCTCTGTAGGAATGAGTTCCACAGAGTCACCACTCTCTGCCTTCTTCCCCATCTCAGTTCTAAAGAATGTCCCTTCACTCCGAGGCTGTGTCCTGGTGTCCTAGTCTCTCCTACGAGTGGAATCATCTTCTGCATGTCCACTCTATCCAGGTTTTGACATATATTAGGGATAAGAACATTGCCTGATGTTTGATTAAGGGCAGGATAAGGATTCAAGGATAAGTTACAAGTATGTATTAGGTCAGTGTTTATATTGAGCTGAAAATGTGTTGCTGGAAAAGCGCAGCAGGTCAGGCAGCATCTAAGGAACAGGAGAATCTTCAGGCTTATGCCCGAAATGTCAATTCTTCTGTTCCTTGGATGCTGCCTGACCTGCTGTGCTTTTCCAGCAACACATTATCAGCTCTGATCTCCAGCATCTGCAGTCCTCACTTTCTCCTCAATGTTTATATTGTCTGGTTAGGGCAAAAGTGAGGACTGCAGATGCTGGAAACTAGAGTCTAGATCAGAGTGGTGCTGGAAAAGCACAGCTGGTCAGGCAGCATCTGAGGAGCAGGAAAATCAACGTTTTGGGCGAAAGCCCTTCATCAGGAATGAACTTCAATCTTGATGAAGGGCTTTTGCCCAAAACATCGATTTTCCTGCTCCTCAGATACTGCCTGACCAGCTGTGCTTTTCCAGCACCACTCTAATCTAGACTCTGGTTAAAAATCTTATCTTCTCTGGTTAAAAACCTTATCTTCTGATATTATATAATGTTAACTCAAAGTCACTGAATATGGACTTTTGAATGACACCATCAGAGTTGACAATAACGCCAAGGAATGGCATTATGTACAAAGTAAACCAGTGACCCCTTTGAGAGATTTGTGACAATTGGGATTCCTCTTACACATATTTAAATAAAACAGGACTACTTGGCTTCAAGATTAAATGCTTGAGATAAAACCAATTAAGATATATAATCCTTAATGGATAGAGAAAATAAACTCAAGACCATTCTTCCTGATACACAGATTGTGAAAGACCAGATCCTTGGATGCTGCCTGACCTGCTGTGCTTTTCCAGCAGCACTCTAACCTAATCTGGATGGGTAGCATGGTGGCTCAGTGGCTAGCACTACTGCCTCACAATGCCAGGGGCAAATGGTTCAATTCCCGCCTTGGGCAACTGTCTGTGTGGAGTTTCCACATTCTCCCTGTGTTGGCGTGGGTTTCCTCCGGGTGCTCCGGTTTCCTCCCACAGTCCAAAGATGTGCAGGGTAGGTGAATTGGCCATGCTAAATTGCCTGTTTTGTTAGGTGGATTAGTCAGGGGTAAATATAGTGGGGTGGGTTTCTCTTCGGAGGGTCGGTGTGGACTTGTTGGGCCGAAGGGCTTGTTTCCACGCTGTAGGGAATCTATCTACCCATCTAGTTTAGTAGTGATGTCCATAACCACTATTCACAATGTTTGCCAGGAAAGTTAGTTGACTTTGTTTCTTCATTTCTTTTTAATTAATCACACACAAAACCATTCTATCCAAATCAGCATGAGATTAATTTGCAATTTAAAGACCATTTCAAGTTCACAGTTTATAATGTGCAACTGGTTGGAAGAACTCAGTATGTGACTTGGCCAACATGTTTAACTCCCCAATACACAGGAGGTATGAACACATCCAATTAAACACAATCATTTATTCCTGTACAGAGGGATGTTATAATGGATTGGAAATAAAACACTGTAAGGGATGCGCTCCATGGTTAATGATGTTAAAACATCATCATTCTCACTGGAGCTACCTGTAAATTAATAACTTGACTTATTAGCACAGCACAAGTATAATCAATAATTTCTTTTCTCATTTACTTGTTTTCATTGCTTCTGAATCAGGGACTTTATCACCAATTTCAGCCAGACAACGTGAGCAGGTAGTATTATGGAAATGCATTGGTTACTGATGTGATCATCTTCTTCTTTCACAGGATTCAGGTATTGCTGGCAAGGTCAGGATTTGCTGCCCATCCCTTATTGCCCTTGAACTGAAGGTTTGCTGAGCCTTTTATAGAATCCCTACAGCGTGGAACAGGCTATTTAGCCCAACAAATCCACACCAACCCTCCGAAAAATAATCAACCCAGACCTATTCCCCTACCCTATTACTTTTCATGTACCCCTGACTAATGCACCTAACCAATACATCCCTGAACACTATGGGCAATGTAGCATGGCCAATTCTCCTAACCTGCACATCTTTGGATTGTGGGAGGAATACAGAGCACCTGAAGGAAACCCACGCAGACACGGGGAGAACATACAAACTCCACATAGGCAGTTGCCTGAGGCTGGAATCAAACCTGGGTCCCTGGTGCTGTGAGGCAGTAATGCTAACCACTGAGCTACTGTGCTGCCTTGGATTTCATGGGATTGTTAAGAGACAACCACATTGCTGCAGGGTTGAAGTCATATGTAGGCCTGAAGGACATTAGTGAACCAGATGTGTTTTTATGATGAGCAATAGTCACCATTCAAGTAAACTGAGATTAGCATTGAATTCAAAATTTTATTAATTGAACTTAAATTCCACCATCTAATCATAGTGAGATTGAGCCCTTCCCCCCAGAGAATTAAGTCTGAACATCTACATTACTATTATTGTGGCATTATCACTATACCGCCATCCCCTGTAGTTCTGAAATCAAGAGTCACATGCCATGTAGATGCTGAGAAGAGAGGGATGGAGGAACCATATGAAGAGATCACAATGTAAAAGTTCGCATTCGGTACATTAGTGTGTTAGTTAAAAAAAAGAGTTGTTTGGAACTTCTGAGAGTCAAATTGTGTGGTGCTGGAAAAAGCATGGCAGGTCAAGCAGCGTCTGAGGAACAGGAGAATCAGGCATATACCCTCCTTCAGCCCAGACGTTTCAACTCTGACTCTCCAGCATCTGCAGTCCTCACTTTCTCTTTGAAACTTCTGAGAGTGAGACAATAGTCACTCTCCGATAAGGCAGAGAGATAGCAGGCTCAGGGTTGGGCAGTCCAACCTGAGGGACAGTGCCTACAGTGCAGGGCAGTGCGCTGATATACAGACTTCATAGCAGTGGAATCACTGCATAGGATGACTAAGCATAGGATTATACTGATGGTGTCAGTGCAATCCACAGAGGCAGCTGAAACCAAAAGCTATCCTAACGCCTAAGGAAGTGTGCCAGGGAGAGATGAAGCTTGGTTAGCCATCCTCTCTATCAGGAAGGAAAAAGGATGTGCCTTGGTTGGGAATCTGTAATATGGCACTATGAAAGGAGGTGAACTCCAAAACAGTGGGAGTGACTGAACCCGTATGTTATATCATGCCTAGCTGCGCTAACCAAACATGTTGAAACATGTTCAATAATTGCAGATTACTTGCAAAAGTTAATAAAAACAAAAGGATTGAAAACTTTAAAAAAAAGCTTACCTTGGTTTGGAACGTACAGTAGAGGTGAGTGAGAAATGGATGTTCCCAGGCAAGAGAGAGTACCCGTTTCTCAACCATAGTGCATTCCACATCATCGTCCATCAGCACCACATCCTTCTTCAATGCTTTAATGGCAAAGAACTGATTCTTGTCCTTTAGCTCTGCAAGGAAGACCTGGAGAGGAGGAGATAGGAATAGGAGAGAAGCTGTTACTAAGGTGGAACTGTCCATCCCCATTCATGGAGTACAACTGATAGTTGGAAAAAATGATAGATAAGAATGTTTACTTCCACAAAATGCTATCCCATTATGACCTGGGACTGCAGGAGTTAAACTTTTACTCATCCCTTGCTTTAGCAGGTCTGATAAGATTCATAAAATTAATTTGAATTGTTTTCCAATTATGTATTGTCGCTATCGTCCTGGATTGTTTGAACCAAGGCCTATGTATCAGTCTATCACATTGACCCACAGATTGTCACCAAGTAGATAAATTCTGAAAATGAATGCAATGGGATTCAGGCAACTGGAATAAAAAGGAGAAAATGCAAGAAATAGACATCAGGCAAAGTATTTGGAAGAACGGAAAAGTATCCACATTGTCTGCCTAACTCCTCACCATAATTCTTCTGATGAAGGATCTCAAATTGATGTTCCAGCATTTCGTTTCTCTTTCATGGAATGTAGGCTACATTGACAAGGCCAGTGTTTGTTGTCCATCCCTGACTCACCCTGAACTGAATGGCTTATTGGGCCATTCCAGGGGGCAGTAAAGAGTCAACCACATTGCTGGGGCTCTGCAGTCACATGTACACCAGACCAGGTAAGGATGGCAGATTTCCTTCCCAAAAACCAGTTTGATTTTTAGGACAAGTCAATACGAGTTGCACAGGCACCATTAGGCCAGCATTGAATTTCAGATTTTACTCAGTTCAGATTTCACCATCTGTCATGGTGGGGTTCAAACCTTTCTCCCCAGGACATTGATCTTGGTAATGGGATTACTAGTCCAATATTGCGTCAATTCTGGTCTCCCTGCTATAGAAAAGATCAAAGGATTCAGAAAAGATTTACAAGGATGTTGCCAGAGTTGGACGGTTTGAGACACAGGGAGAGGCTGAAGGACTGGACTATTTGCCTTGGAGCATCAGAGGCTGACGGATGACCTTATAGGGGTTTATAAAATCATGAGGGGCATGGATAGGGTAAATAGGCACAATGTTTTTTCTGGGGGTGGTGTTGCCCCCAGAGAATTAAGCCTGAACCTCTGGATTACTATTACTGGGACATTAGCACAAGACAAAAGATGGAAAATTATAGTCCGATTGGCCTAACCTCGGTTTGTAGGTAAAATTCTAGAATCCATCATTAAGGATGAGATTTCTAAATTCTTGGATGTGGAGGGTTGGATTAGAACAAGTCAGCATGGATTTAGTAAGGGGAGGTCGTGCCTGACAAACCTGTTAGAATTCTTTGAAGAGGTAACAAGTAGGTTAGACCAGGGAAACCCAGTGGATGTTATCTACTTAGATTTCCAGAAGGCCTTTGATAAGGTGCCTCACGGGATTCTGCTGAGTAAGGTGAGGGCCCATGGTGTTCGAGGTGAGTTGTTGGCATGGATTGAGGATTGGCTGTCTGACAGAAGGCAGAGAGTTGGCATAAAAGGTTCTTTTTCAGAACGGCAGCTAGTGACAAGTGGTGTCCTGCCCCTGTTCACTTTATATATTAATGATCTGGATGAGGGGACTGGGGGCATTCTGGCGAAGTTTGTTAATGACATGAAGTTAGGTGGACAGGCAGGTAGTTCTGAGGAGGTGGGGAGGCTGTAGAAAGATTTAGACAGTTTAGGAGAGTGGTCCAAGAAATGGTTGATGAAATTCAACATGAGTAAATGTGAGGTCTTGCACTTCGGAAAAAAGAATACAGGCATGGACTATTTTCTAAAAAGTGAGTAAATTCATAAAGCCAAAGTACAAAGGATCTGGGAAAGCTAGTCCAGGATTCTGTAAAAGTTGACTTGCAGTTTGAGTCCATGGTTAAGAAAGCAAATGTAATATTGTCATTTATCTCAAGAGGGTTGGAATGCAAAAGCAGCGATGTGCCACTTTATAAAGATCTAGTTAGGCCCCATTTCGAATTCTGTGCCCAATTTTGGGCCCCACACCTCAGGAAGGATATACTGGCACTGGAGCGTGTCCAGTGGAGATTCACACGGATGATCCCTGGAATGGTCGGCGTAACATACAATGAACAGCAAAGGATCCTGGGATTGCATTCATTAGCGTTTAGGAGGTTGAGGGGAGATCTAATAGAAACTTACAAGATAATGCATGGCTTAGAAGGGGTGGATGCTGGGAAGTTGTTTCCGTCAGGCGGGGATACTAGGTCCTGTGGGCACAGCCTTAGAATTAGAGGGAGTCAATTTAGAATGAAATGAGGAGACATTTCTTCAGCCAGAGAGTGGTGGGCCTGTGGAATTCATTGCCACAGAGCTCAGTGGAGGCTGGAACATTAAATGTCTTCAAAGCAGAAATTGATAAATTCTTGATCTTGCAAGGAATTATGGGATATGGGGAGAGTGCAGGTAAGTGGCTTTGAAATGTCCATCAGCCATGTCCATCAGTACATCACCCGTGTGGGCGGCACGGTGGCACAGTGGTTAGCACTGCTGCCTCACAGCGCCAGAGACCCGGGTTCAATTCCCGCCTCAGGCGACTGACTGTGTGGAGTTTGCACGTTCTCCCCGTGTCTGCGTGGGTTTCCTCCGGGTGCTCCGGTTTCCTCCCACAGTCCAAAAGATGTGCAGGTTAGGTGAATTGGCCATGCTAAATTGCCCATAGTGTTAGGTAAGGGGTAAATGTAGGGGTATGGGTGGGTTGCGCTTCGGCGGGACGGTGTGGACTTGTTGGGCCGAAGGGCCTGTTTCCACACTGTAAGTAATCTTATCTAATCTAAATGGTGGAGTGGACTCGATCGGCCAAATGGCCTTACATCCACTCCTATGCCTTATGGTCTTACCATTATCTCCTGTAGTTCAGAAATCAATAGTCATGAGCCATGTAGACTCTGGGAAGGGAGAGATGGAGGAACCATATCATAATGTAAAGATTTACATTCTGTACATTAATGTGTTAATAAAGAAAGAGTTTGTTGGAACTATTGGGGGGGGGTCCAAAACTAGAGGGCATAGTTTCAGGGTGAGAGGGGAAAGTTTTTAAAGGGACCTAAGGGGCAATATTTCATACAGAGGGTGATGCGGTGTATGGAATGAGCTGCCAGAGGAAGTGGTGGAGGCTGGTACAATTACACCATTTAATAGGCATCAGGATGGATATATGAATAGGAAGGGGTTAGAGGGATATTGGCCAAGTGCTGGCAAATGGGACTAGATGAGTTTAGGATATCTGGTTGGCTTGGACGAGTTGGAGTGAAGGGTCTATTTCTGTGCTGTATATTTCCATGACATTACCACAACCTCCCCACAGCTTCAGGATGTCTCGCTGCTTGGTGGTGCTTTACTAATTTCTGGACATCGCGGAAGCTTTCCTGCATACATTATTTTCAACACTATCTTGGCACATAGATGTTTGCTCCACCGGAGGAGGCTATTTGGCCCATGGTTTCTGCACTGATCAACAAAGATCTGTATACACTAATCCCTTCCTCCAGTTCTTGGCCTATAGCTCTGCAGGCTTTGGCAATGCAAATGAATATCCAAATGCTGTTCAAATATTACAAGAGTTTCAGATTCTTAAAAGGGGTGAAGTTATTAGGAGCAAAATACTCACATCAATATACCAACCTAAAGAAACAAGATATCATAGAATATTTTCTAGTCACATGGATTTACATAGGGCAGCTCACAAATAACAATTACTCATGTTCAACTGTAAAATAATATACACTGAGATGTGAAACTGCTCAGTGCAAATCAGTCTGCACAGTGTGTCTGCTTTGGCATGACACTGTGAAACATCTTTTCCCATGTTTGCTGTTTTAGCAAAAGCAGAACTCCAGTTACTTAATGTGTGTTAATGACTTTAGTAAAATAACAGGGGAATTGTCAGAAACACACAAGTACATTTACTTCAAATTTTGAGTGACCTTAAAGGTATTTTGTTGAAGCTAAATCACTAGGATTCCAATGGGGTTTTAACTGAAAACCTTTACCTTGATTTTCTGATTGTCTCAAATGTTTCCCTAGAATGTCAATTAATTGAAAGAACCCCATGAAAATTCTAACCCTGTTCTTCACATTCATTATTTTATAAGACAGACGGTCTGGAACCGGTATGTTTATTATGAGTTTTTGAAACGCTCACACAAGGGTTATGGGCACTTGGAGGTTGGGGCAGTAATGACTGTCTGGCCCTAATTGCACTGGGGAAGGTGGCAATGGGCTGCCTCCTCAAACAACTGTCTGTTTCTTTGGTTTATAGGTACACCCGCTGTACTTTTAGGGAAGGGAGCTCCAGGATTTTGACCCAGTGACAATGAGGAACATTGAGACTCTTCCAAATCAGGATAATGCGGAGCTTGGAGGGTGTTCCCATGTATCTGCTGCCCTTGTCCTTTGAGATGGCGGAAATGACCAGTTTGGAAGGTGATGTCTCAGGAGGCTTGGTGAGATTCAGCTTTGCTTGCCACATTATCAGGCAGTATATTTTGCTCGCATTTGGGATGTGGGTGTCACTGGCTAGGCCAACATTTATATTACCCATCTCTAATTGCCTAGGGCACAGTTAAGATTCAACCATGTAGCTGAGGCCTGGAGTCACTTGTAGGCCAGACCAGATAAGGATGGCAGATTTCCTTCCCTAAAGGATATTAGTGAACCAGATGGTTTTTTTGTGATAATTGACAATGGTTAAATTAGACTAAAATTCAATTCCAAATTTTTGTTATTGAATTCAAATGTCACCATCAGCCCAAGTGGGATTTGAACCCATATTTCCAGAACATTTCCAGGGCTCTGGATTACCATCTGGTGACATTACCATGACACATACTCCCTTCTTTGTTGGGTGGGAGTGGTGGACTTTGGCCCGGCATGTCTGAGCAGCCACATGGACTCGTCTTGTTCCGATTCTCTCGAATGTTTGTGCCTTTCAGGCCAACCTGAGAGATTGCTTCAAGGTGGGGATTCCCCTCCCCCAGCACTGCGCCAACGACAGAGCTGCACATTGCTCACCTTGCCAAAACTCCCTTTTCCGAGCATTTTGTGAAGGACAAAGTCGTCAACTGTGAACCTGCGCTGGTCGATTCGGTGGGGTTCCTCATAGGTGGGAGAGTCGGACGATGAGTCTTCCTCTTCAATTGGAGTTTCCCAGCTGATTCCTTGCACCTCTGGAAATAGGAAGGAGGAACACTCAGGAACTTGCAGGGAAATGCATTTCAATGGAGAATCCAAGAAGAGTTATCACCTTCCTCGTCATCGAACTGGCCCCAATTACAGCATGAGTTTACCTTTCACAGGATATAACTTATGTTGGGAAAAGACACCATGATATAATTGAATGGGGTGGTGGAACTGACTCAAGGACTAAATGACCTACTGCTGATCTTAGAGGTTTATAAGGGGCATGGATAGGGTAAGTGGCCAAGGTCTTTTCCCCAGTGTAGGGGAGTCTAAAACTAGAGGGCATGGATATAAAGTGAGAGGGGAAAGATTTAAAAGGGACCTAAGAGGCAATTTTTTCACCCAGAGGGTGTTGTGTGTATGGAATGAGCTGCCAGAGGAAGTGGTAGAGGCTGGAATAATTGCAACATTTAAAAGGCATCTGGATGGGTATATGAATAGGAAGTGTTTAGAGGGATAAGGGCCAAAGGCTGGCAAATAAGACTGGATTAATTTAGGATATCTGGCTGACACAGACAAGTTGGACTGAATGGTCTGTGACTGTGCTCTACAACTCTATGTCTCTATGTGCGTTGCAATAAATCATGGTTCATACAGAAATTTCAGTGCAGTCCTGACAAACCACCATCTTATTGAGATGCTGTCCATCAGATGTGGCACAATATTCCCCCCCTCCCCATGCCCTTCCCTATGGTACTTGGTGTTCTCACACATTACTGACTGCAAGTTAGCATGAAAGTGCAGCAAGCTATAAAGAAGGCAAACTGTGTGTTGGCCTTCATAACGAGAGGACTCGAGCACAGGAACAAGGATACTTTGCTACAATTATGCAGGGCACTGGTGAGGCCAAACCTGGAAGACTGCCTCCTTATTTGAATTCCTGGATTGGCAGGACTGCTGTATGAGGAGAGACTGACTCAGTGAGGATTGTATTCACTGGAGTTTCGAAGAATGAGGGGGGATCTCATAGAAACCTATAAAATTCTAGCAGGACTCGATAATTTAGATGCAGAAAAGCTGTTCCTGATGATGGGGGAGTCCAGAACGAGGGATTATAGTTTATGGATAAGGGATAAATCTTTACGTTTAAGATAAGGAGAAATTTCTTCGCCCAGAGAGTGGGGAGCCTGTGGAAACCTTTACCACAGAAAGTGGTTGAAGCCAACACATTGTGTGTTTTTATGAAGAATGTGTTGTCAGTTCTTCTGTAACATTGCGTTATAGAGAAGTCACGCTTTAGAAACAGCACTTAAAGTGTTGGCGATATAATCGCATTGCAACCAGCGCACATTTAAAAAATTTGTGCTTAAGAAACAGCATCCCCAATTCGTCAATCAGGTTACAATGAATTCATGTTGATGCAACACATGTTATAGCAGAGCAACCTGGAAATATATCTCTTGTAGCTAAAGGGTTCAATGGATACGGGGGGGGGGGGTATTGAGCTCGATGATCAGCCACAACCATATTGAATGGGGGAGCGGGCTCATGGGGCTGAATGGCCGACACCAGCTCCTATCATATATGTTTCTGTATTTCTATGATCCTGAAAATAATGAGTCTGAAGAACACATCTCCCGCAACTGTTATCTCCAAATGCAAATTGAGGCCATCCTCTGCTGCCCATGTCTTTGCATGTACCCATCCACATTCCATAATCAAACCTCTGCTCACTGACATACATTGGCTCCCTGTCAATATCTCTCTAACCTTCTCCAGCCCCATAATCATCACCTCCTTCCCCCCTGGAGATTTTGCATTCCTTTGATTCTGACCTTTGAACATGGCTGGTACTCATCGCTCCACCAAAGGAGGTCGCACCATCAGCTACCGGGACCCTAATCTCTGAAATTCCTACCTTAAACCTTCCTCTCTCGTCCTGCTTTAAGAAGCTTACTAAAGCCTAAGTTGTTGACTGAGCTTTCGATCAGCTGATCTTTTGAGCCTCAGTCTCATATTGTGTTTTATATTCCATGGATTGTGTTGCAGAGAAGATGGGATTTAGTTTTGCAGTATGCTTTGAACTCTTTCAGTTATATTTAGCTTGGTTTGGTTTATTTTACTTTTCTATCTTCTGTGTAATAAATTTCAGTTTTATTATTAAAACTAAATCTACAGCTTTGTGTCCTGAAATCATTTCTGTTTTGTTTTTATTTATCAAGCTGGATTTCATTCTAGGATTTGATTTTTCCCAGTAGCAATATTGGCTGGGGATCATAACCATATGTTTGGCTAGAAATTACAGAGGCACAGTTGAAAGTTGACCAAACTTGAGACCTGAATGTTGAAAGGTATTTGACAGATTGAAATGACAGAGAGCTAGGAAAAGGTGGTGGTTAATTAAAGATGGCAGTAATTCAATGTTGGAAGAATTTGTTTGGGTATAAATCAGAAATATTAAGAGACCATTTGTATGTGTAGTTCAGAGACCAGATTAGAGTGGTGCTGTAAAAGCACAGCTGGTCTGCTAGCGTCCGAGTAGCAGGAAAATCGACGTTTTGGGCAAAAGCCTTTCATCAGGAATATACATGTGTGAAGGTTAGAGATCCCCTAGAGGAGTTTGGAGGGATATGGACCGGGTGCTGGCAGGTGGGACTAGATTTGGGTTGGGATATCTGGGCGGGTTGGACCGAAGGGTCTGTTTCCATGCTGTACGTCTCTATGACTCTATGTGAAGCACAATGGGACATGATATTTAAAGGTGCCATACAAATATCAGTTGTTCTTGTTACGATTGTCGTTTTACTTGCTGGGATTCTGCTCTGCATGAATGTTGGCTTTGTTTCCTTGATTAAAAGACGGCTGCTCAATTTTCTACTGGATTCATTCCTCCCATCAACCAACCAGACGTACCTTTTATCTTTTTTCACCTATCCCCACCTCACCACCCTGCTCCTGCCACACCCTTTATCTGCAGCTCCCCCCACACCCAGCCCCAGGCCTGAAGAAGGGTTACACCTGAAACGTTGACTGCCCCACCTTCTGATGCTGCCTGGCTTGCTGTGTTCTTCCAGCCCTCTGCTTGTCTACTTATTTCAAAATACAATGAGGTGGAGCCGGTGTTGGACTGGCGTGGACAAAGTAAAAAAATCACCCAACACCAGGTTATAGTCCAACAGGTTTATTTGGAAGCACTAGCTTTCAGAGCGCTGCTCCTTTGTCAGGTAGCCAGTAGGGCAAGATCACAAGACAAAGAATTTATAATAAAAGATCACAGTGATTGCAACAGATACAATTGCATGACACTGTGATCTTTTACTATAAATTCTGTGTCTTATGATCCTGACAGGAGAAAGTGAGGACTGCAGATGCTGGAGATCAGAGATGAAAAATGTGTCGCTGGAAAAGCGTAGCAGGTCAGGCAGCATCCAAAGAGCAGGAGAATCGACGTTTCGGGCATAAGCTCCTCTTCAGGAATTCCTGAAGAAGGGCTTATGCCCGAAACGTCTCTCCTGCTCCTTGGATGCTGCCTGACCTGCTGCGCTTTTCCAGCAACACATTTTTCAGCTTATGATCCTGCCCACTAACTACCTGATGAAGGAGCAGCGCTCCAAATGCTAGTGCTTCCAAATAAACCTGTTGGACTATAACCTGGTGTAGTGTGATATTTTATTTTAAAATAAGTCAACATACGCTGAGGCAAGGGATGTTGTAAAGTGATCAGTATATAAATGCAAATCTTTATTTCATTGATTTGGTGTTCCTAAAGTGGCCACTTAGGATGATGGGTGGTGGAAAAAGAGAGTGAGGGAAAGGGAGCTCTGAGCAAGGTCACATCCATCAACCAAGAAAAGGAAACATCAAACAGGGCAACAGTTACCAGTTCCTGCCCTGTCCCTTCACTCGCTTCAGGTTCACAATTGATAATGTTAAGCACAGAAGCTCAAAAACCAAAAAGCAAATTACTGCAGATGCTGGAATCTGTACTGACAACAACAACAAATGCTGGAGATCACAGAGGGTCAGGCAGCATCCGTGGAGAGAGGGCAAGCTAACGTTTTGTTCTAGATGACTCTTCATCATTTGTCCTGTTGCAAATCTTATGAGCACCTACACTCAGAAAAAAAATGAGCCTTTCCAGTAGCTGATCTTTGAGACAATAGGACAGCTTGCATCAAGGTGCATTTAAAACAGAAGCACTCTGGTACTTTGTGATCTTTGAAGACTTGAATCTGCCGCATACTTTTTAATCAGCCCATTCACATCTCTGGAGCAGGTGAGATTCAGAACTCAGGTCACCTGGCCCAGAGGTATGGGCACTACCATGAGAGCCTTAACTGAGAGCTTATATCTTTATAGAAAGTTACAGGTTTGTGCAGCCTTTGGAGAAGGAGGAGTGGGGAAGGGGGCGGGGGTGGTGGGGGAAGACCCTGAAGAGTTTGAGGCTGTTAATAACATGTACTACAGATGGAGAAACTCGGTCACACTGGAGAAGTCTGAATCTTTTTGATTCATTTATGGGATGAGGGTGTTGCTGGCTTGGTAGGCCTTGTTAGATTCTGATAAATGCCATGGCATAATAATTATTCAATATTCGTGTAATCTCACTATCTGAGTTTAGCCTTAGGAGACTTCTCCTTATCTCAACTTTCCATGAGTTGATAGTGTGTCTGTAGAATACAGCTTCTTTTTCTACTCTGTTAGAGCCCCATCCATTTCTTTGCTTTCCTATTTGTTGCATTTTAAAAACTTTATTCTTAACTTTCTCTAGTATACTTTTGTTACCTTCGTGGAGTAAAGGGTGAACTATACCTTTACTCTAAGAATAGCTACTGAGCATGTACAAAAGGAGCTATATCAGATCATATGGAACTTGGTCCCTTAGGATTCCAATCAATCTCACAGAAGTGGGGACTGCAGATGTTGGAGATCAGAGTCAAGCTTAGAGTGGTGCTGGAAAAGCACAGCAGGTCAGGCAGCATCCGAGGAGCAGGAGAATCGACGTTTCGGGCAAATGCCCTACATCAGGATGGAGAAAGGTTTTTGCCCGAAAGGTCAATTTTTCCTGTTCCTTGGATGCTGCTTGACCTGCTGTGCTTTTCCAGCACCACTCTGATCTTGACCCTTATGGTTCCAGAGAAGATGTCCCTCTGACTGTCCTCTGTATAGATATTTAAATTATCCTGTTCAGACATGTCCTGGATCTTCTTGCCTAGAGATAAGGACATTACCACTCGGCCAGGAGAGCCCTCCTGTTCTCTATGTGTGCATTCTGCCTGCTACCTTTCACTCTCCACAGTGTCGTCTTCATATTATACAATCCTCTTCCTTGTCTATTTCATGTCTTAACAAGCTCACCATCCACAGCTAATAAAACTTGAGGGAACATTGTGTTTCCATTTTAATTATATCCTATCTCTTAATCTTCCATGATGTTCCATGCTGGATGGATTTGCTGATGCCTCAAAGTCAAGCCGTCGGGTGTATCTCATGATGTCATGTAATTTCATTTTTTCTGTTTTACCTGAATTCTTTAATCACCTTCCTAAATATCACGGTGGCTCAGTGGTTAGCACTGCTGCCTCACAGTACCAGGGACCCGGGTTCAATTCCTGCCTCGGGCAACTGTCTGTGTGGAGTTTGCACATTCTCCCCGTGTCTGAGTGGGTTTCCTCCCACAGTCCAAAGATGTGCAGGGTAGGTGAATTGGCCATGCTAAATTGCCCATAGTGTTAGGTGAAGGGGTAAATGTAGGGGAATGGGCTTGGGTGAGTTTCTCTTCAGAGGGTCGGTGTGGAGTTATTGGGCTGAAGGGCCTGTTTCCACAATGTAAGTAATCTAATCTCCCACTGCTGTGTCTCCATTAATATTTTGTTCCAACCTCTCGACCAAATCATTACTTTATATTTTGTCTTATTTATGCTTCTCAGTTATTGTCTTTACTCTTGCACGGGAAATGGTGCCACTGGATAGATTAGCATTGTTGCCCATCCCTAATGACCCTTGAACTGAGAATGGGTAATTTCAGGGGGAAGTTAAGAGCCAGTTATATTTCTATTGGCCTGGAGTTACATGTAGACCAGATCAGGAGGGGACAGCAGATTTCTTTCCCTAAGGCACATGGGATTTTAGAACAACTGATAAAGTTTCATGGTCATCATTACCAAGTCAATTTTGTATTCTAACTTTATTAATTGAATTTAAAATTCCATCATCCACCATGATGGGATTTGAACCGACAACCCCAGAGCATTAAAATAAAACACAGAGTTGTTGGTGCTGCAGGTTTGAGACAAAAACAAAGATTGATGGAGAAACTCTGCAGGGCTGAGGAAGAGTCACTGGTTAGGCCACTTTTGGAATACCTTATTCAATTCTAGTCTCCCTGCTATAAGAAACATGTTGTTAAACTTGAAAGGGTTCAAAGAAGATCTACAAGGATATTGCTGGGGTTGCAGGGTTTGAGCTATTGGGAGAGGATGAAAAGACTGGGCCTATTTTCCCTGGAGTGTTGGAGGCTGAAGCGTGACCTTACAGAGGTTTATAAAATCATGAGGGGCATGGATAGAGTAAATAGCCAAGGTTTTTTCCCCAGGTTAGGGGAGTCCAAAGCTAGAGAGCATAGGTGTAAGGTGAGAGGGGAAAGATTTTAAAAGGGACCCAAGGGGAAATTGTTTCATGCAGATGGTGGTCGTGTATGGAATGAGCTGCCAAAGGAAGTGGTGGAGGGTGGTACAATTACAACATTTAAAAGGCATCTGGATGGATATATGGATAGGAAGGGTTTAAGAGGGATATGAGCCAAATTCTGGCAAAGGGAATAAATTAGTTTAGGATATCTGGTTGGCATGGACGAGTTGGACTGAAGGGTCTGTTCCATGCTGTACAGCTCGATACTCTCTGACTCAAAGTTAACTCTGTGCCCTCTCCACAGATGCTGCCAGACCTGCTGACTCTCCAGGGTAATAGCCACCTGCCTTGGGATCACTATTCATATTGGTGATGAATAGCACAGTACATTTTCATGGCATTTAAAGCCTTTGTCAGATGGTAGTGCAGATTTGTAGAGGGTTCACCATTTGTTCAGAGTCGGGTATAGGACACAGTGCCTGGACTGAGGCTGAAACTCCAGCTTGTTTCTCAGAGCCTAACAGCCTGAGATGGCTTTTCCTGCCTGCTTCACTTGCTGTGTCTATGATTCTGTAGGGGGGGTAGGTGGTGGTCCCAGATAAACCAACAGCACTTGCTTCTGGTATGTGCTTGTCCTCATGAGAACAATCTTTGTGTTATTGCCTGATGCACAATGTGACAATGGATACTCTGCACCTGCTGAAAGCCTGGACTGGACAAGTTAAATAAATAAGGTCGCTGATGTCTTTCAGAAATTGCACAGATCCTGCACCGTCACAATGAAACAGACAGCGGTTGAAGTGGGTTACAGTACCTTTCTTGGCAGAGACAGCAGCCTGTTCACCTTCTGACGGCTTTTTGACAACACCCTGGTTAATTTCAACAGGTCTTTCTCGTCCTATTTCCACTTGATCACGCAAGTTACGGGCCTGGATTGAAAGGGGCACAAATGGGTTGTTGTAGAATCAGCAGCCAAGACAAACATCAACAGAATTTGGGGCCCATCCTGCTGTGTTATCCCACATCCACCCTTTCAACCATAACTCCACTTGTACTTACATTAAGGTTGATTTAGTGAACACACATTTACAATTTTCAGTCTTTTTCTTTCTGAGAGGGGAGGAGGTGACAGGGTCTTGGTTAAGGCTCAGTTTAAGATTATTGGAGAATCTCTATAATGTGCAAGCAGGCCATTCAGCCCTTTGAGTCCACACCAACCCAGACCCACCTCCTACCCTATCCCTGCATTTTCCATGGCCAATCCAGTTCTCCTGCACATCCCTGGACACTGTGGGCAATTTAGTTTAAAGTGGTGCTGGAAAGGTTCAGCAGGTCAGACATTCCTGATGAAGGGCTTATGCTAGAAACGTTGATTCTCCTGCTGTTTGGATGCTGCCTGACCTGCTGTGCTTTTCCAGCACCACACGCACAACCTTGATCTCCAGCATCTGCAGTCCTCACTTTCTCCTAGATGAACAGGATGAGGCCATTCAGTCCTTCTGCCCTGTTCTACTATCCAACGAGTTTGTGCCTCATCTGTGACTTAATTCCAGATACAGTTCTGGGAAGGGTCACTCGATTTGAAACATTAACTCAGAGTTCTCTCCACAGATGCTGCTAAGTT
The DNA here is from genome assembly GCF_004010195.1 of Chiloscyllium plagiosum. Classification (NCBI taxonomy): domain Eukaryota; kingdom Metazoa; phylum Chordata; class Chondrichthyes; order Orectolobiformes; family Hemiscylliidae; genus Chiloscyllium; species Chiloscyllium plagiosum. The sequence goes on along the minus strand of NC_057732.1, from coordinate 50,407,785 downwards.
CTGCTGAGATTTTCCAGCAATTTTTGTTTTTGATTGTCCCTTACCCATTGACTAATTTAAGTATAATTTTAAAATTAAAAATTAGTTTGGCATTAAATATCCATTTAGACTATAATAGGACCCCTCAAGCCTGTTCCGCCACTCAATCGGATCATGGCTGATCCGACATTCCTCATGTCCACTTTCCTGAATGTTCCCAGTAACTCTTGATTCCCCGACTGATCAAAAGTAACTTGTTGAACAGAGTTCCAAACCTCTGCCACTCAGTGTAGAAGTGATTTGTAACTTCACTGCTCAGGAGTCTGGTGCTAACTTTTAGACAATTAAACCTTACTGTCCAAATTGTTAAAATAGATCTCTCTCTTTTGTTCCACTGAATGTCTCACAATCTTTGATCAAATCACCTTAACCTTCTGAATCACAGGGAATATGGTCCAGATTCTTCAATCACTTCTTGTAATTTGATTTGATTTATCGTTGTCATATGTATTTAGGTACAGTGAAAAGTCTTGTTTTGCGTGCAGTACTGAGAGATTACACCATACACCGTGCATAAGGGTAATAGATCAGATGAGCAATACAATGTCACGGCTGCAGAGGAGGCTACAGAGAGCACAATCAACATTAAATTTAAAATTTGTGAGGTCCATTCATCAGCCTAATAATAGCAGGGAAGAAGCTGTTCTTGAACCTGTTGTGTGTGTATTCTAACTTTTATATCTTCTGTCCAAAGGAAGAGAGGGAAGAGAGTATAACTGGGGTGGGTGTGGTCTCTGATAATGTTGTTCACTTTCCCAAAGCAGCAGGAAGTACAGATGGAGTCAGTGGACGGAAGGCTGTGATAGACTGGGCTGTGTTCACAACTCTCTGTGGTCATGGGAAGATCAGCCGCCATTCCATGCTGTGATGCAGCCAGATAGAATACTTTCTATAATTTAACTCTTTGAGCATAGAATTATCCAAGTAAAGCTGCACCACACTCACTCTGAAGTCAAAATATTCTTCCTAATATGTGGTGCTCAGAGCTGCTCACCCAGGTCGATTGCAGGACTGGTCCACAGCCATTAGTCATAATTTCCCTGGATATCCTAAAATATGTACAGGTTTCAACCATAGAGTCAGACAGCATGGAAACAGGCTGTTTGGTTCAACCAGTCCGTGCCAAACATAATCCCAAACTAAACTAGTCCCATTGCCTGCTCCTGGCCCATATCCCTCCAAACCTTTCCTATTCATGTACTTCTCCAAATGTCTTTTAAATGTTGTCATTGTATGCGCAACCTTAGGAAGTTCATTCCACACGTGAACCACCTTCTATGTAAACAATTTGCCACTTATGTCCTTTTTAAATCTCTCTCCTCACACCTTAAAAATGTGTCCCCTAGTCTTGAAATTCCCCATCTTAGGGAAAAGACAACTATCATTAACTCTATCCCATAACTCTCATTATTTTATAAACTCATATCAGATCACCTCTCAGCCTCCTATGCGCCAGTGAAAAAAGTCCCAGCCTATCCAGCCTTCCTTAATAACTCAAACCTTTTATTCCCAGCAACATCCTGGTACAGTAAATCTCTTCTGAACCCTCTCCAGCTTAATAATATCCTCCCAATAACAGGGAGACCAGAACTGGACACAGTATTCCAGAAGAGGCCTCACCAATGCCCCGTACAACCTCAACACAACTTCCCAACTCCTATCCTCAGAGGACTGACACGAAAACTCAAAGAATGTTCAGGGAGGATAGTTTAGAGGGGATTTAAGGAAAACATTCCCTCCCCCCATTGAGTGTGATGGGGGTCTGGAATGCAGTGCCTAGGAGGGGGATTGAGGTGGGAAACCTCACCACCTTTATAAAGTACTTGGATGAACCACTTGAAATGTCTTAACATTCAAGGCTTTGGGCCTAGTGTGTGGAAAGTGGGACTAGAGTAGGTAGTGGTATGTTTTTGGCAGTACAGACTCAATGGGCCAAAGAGCCTCCATGGAGATGAAATTGAGAGGTTTTTGAATGGCAAAATTCAAAACATTGTAAAGTCTGCAGCTGCATGAATGTCTTTGATGAATATTGTTATTATAAATGATTGGGACCAGAATCAACCGTTAATTATTTTCTCTACAGTTCCCGACAATGACAGCCGAATAGATAATTCTCTGGTATCAGTGATGTGAGGCGGGCTTCCAGCTGGTAACCAAACTATTCCATGAATGACAGTGTGGGTGATGAATAATAACTGGCATTCTGCAGTCATTACAAGACCATTATTTAACCTCAGGTTTCACACGATAATTAAACACACAAGCATCTGTGTGATCGTTAATGGTAATCAGAAGCCTCCCATTGTGCTCACTCCCCAGCATCTCCGTGTTCAATTTTCTGCCATTCCAAAGTATGCCATCAAAGCCCGATAAGATAAAGGAGCAGAATTAGGCCATTTGGCCCATCGAATCATCCCCACTATTTGATCATGGCTCATATGTTTCTGAACCTCATTCTCCCTTTAACCCTTGATCAATCAAGAGTTGAAAAGGATTGTGGAAAAGCACAGCAGGCCAGGCAGCATCTGAGGAGAAGGAGAGTCAACGTTTCGGGCAGTTCTCACTTTCTCCTTGATCAATTAAAAACCTACCTATCTCTGTCTTAAGTGCACTCAATGAGTTAGCCTCCACAGCAATGGGTTCCACTGATTCACCACCCTTTGGCTGAAGAAATTCACTGAATCCCTACAGTGTGAAAAGTGGCCATTTGACCCATCAAGTCTGCACTAACCTGCTGAAGAACATCTCATCTAGATCCAGAGCAGCCTCCATCCTATCCCCATAACCCTGCAATTCGGCTAATTCACCAGGCCTGCACACCCCTGGATACTAAAGGGCAGTTTAGCATAGCCAATCCACCTGACCTGCACATCTTTGGACTGTGGGAGGAAACCCGAGCACCCGGAGGAAACCCACGCAGACACAGGGAGAATTTGCAAACTCCACACTGACAGTCATCCAAGGCTGGAACTGAACCTGGGACACTGGCGCTGTGGGGCAGCAGTGCTAACCACTGAGTCACCATGCCAACTTGGCATTCCTGTTCATCTCAGTTCTAAAGGGTTGACCATTCACTCCGAGGCTGTACCCTCGGGTCCTAGTCTCACCTAGTCATGGAAACATCTTCTCTAGGTCCACTCTATCCAGGGCTCTCAGTATTCTCTAAGATACCCCCCACATGCTTCTTAAAGTACATTGAGTACAGCCCCAGAGTCCACATCTGCTCCTCATGTGACAAGCCCTTCATTCCCGGGGATCATTCTTGTAAACCTTCTCTGGAACCCCCCCAACTGCGGCACATCTGTCCTTAGATACGGGGCCCTGAAACTGCTCACAATATTCCAAACATGATCCGGCCAGGGCCTTTTACAGGCCTGGGGCAGAAGCTGATGCCAGGCAGATGGTCTCAAAAGTCTCAGAGCCTACCTGCAGAGCAGGCCTGGCACTTTGCCAGCTGATGGGAGCCTACCTGCTGGTTAATTTGTGAAGCCACAGACAGGACTTAGGCAAATTGAAATCTTTGTCTGCTGTCTGATCATTGGTCTTTCATCAACAGGTCTACCTTATGTCTTTGAGCACACCTCCAGGAAAGATGCCCCTCCCACCCTGATTCATAGTTTCAGATAGCACAGAAAAGGTTATTCGGCCCATCAAGTACCCACCCCAAGGTGCCAGCATTCCAGAGAGATTGTGTGAATCTTTGTGCTCACCCACCTCTGTCTTCGCCCCTTATCTGCCCCGTGAACCATCAGAAAGGTTGGCAGAGTCAATGAACAGCACGTTAGACCTCCATTTTGGACAGGGCTACATTCAGATGTCACTCCAAAGCACAGAAATCTCAGTTGGCACTGCCAGGCAGGGCTGATGGAGGGCAGCACTGCTGTTGGTGACATCTTTTCGAACTAAGACCGTGCCTGCCACCTCAGGAAGATGGAAGAAGATCCCAGATCACTCTTCTAAAGAAATACATGGAGTTATCCCTCAACTATCATCACAATGTGCAATGTGTGCACACATTGAATGTGGCAGTCCCCATCTGACACCAGTGATGTCACTTCATATATACTTTATTGGCTGTAAAGTATTGTGGAACATCCAGACAATATGAAAGGTATTATGTAAGTACCAACAAATTAATTGTTAATCACAATTACCCCCCCAGCCATGTCTCAACTAGCTCAAATGCAGACCTTTAACATGAAGTGGAGCATTTTGGTAGAAGACACGCAATATGCAAATAAAATTCCTTATAAAACAATGAAATGAGCCAGGTTTACATGCACACACCAGCCTGATAAAGCTTTTTGGATTGTGAAGAAACTGTATTTGATAAACCAACGTGAAAGATATTGACTTCCTGGCTGCTAAAACTCAGGTGGATTGCTAACTTGGCCAAACAGCAAGGAATGCTGGGTACATTGGCCAGGTAAAACTCCTAAAATCACAAAAGCCCCACATCATACCCAGAGCAAACACAGCAGTCAGGTGCTAATGACATTAGCGTAAGGTAAAAGGCAACAGTTATCCTGGACAGACATACCCCCAACGACCTATCCACCAAACAAAAGAGGACCCAACACTGGCGCCTCCTACAGAAAGAAACAAACAGTAGCAAGCCATCCAAATGATTGACAATGTTTCATTTTTTCCCCAGCACCCATGGTGTGTGTGTATACGTGTGAGACACAGTGAAAGACACAAAGTGCACGAATCTTTATTCAAATTCCACCACCAGGAAGATAGGAAAACACCCGGGTGGCCAGTGACAAACACTGCCCTTCACATCAAAGGGCATGGCCAGTTTGGCCAGGCCCAGGAGCAGACCCACGAGGAGGTCCTCAGACCTGCCCTCCCTCCTTGGTACCGGGTGCCCGAAGATCAGGAGCGTGGGACTGAAGTGCAACGAAAAGCAGAGGAGGAGGTTTTTCAGGAAATCAAAAAGGGAGTGCAAACACCCACACCCAATATATTGACAATGTTTCAAACTATTAAATGTGTCTTCCTGATTGGTCAGAAAGTTCCAGAAAACCATCCAAAAAAGTACAAAAACAGAGTTCAACTGCCAATCTCTCCTGAACCCTCTTGATTTTCTGAAGAGACCAGCATGGCAAAAGACAGAGACCCACTGACCATCTGGAGAGAGGGAAAGAGAGGAAGAGGGAGAGAGAGAAAGAGGGTGGAGAAGAGGAGGGAGAGACAGACAGAGAAAGTGGCGAGAGAGAGTAAGAAAATCTGTGCAAATCTACAAGAGACTTGGGGAGTATTGTAAACTTAAGGGGCTGAATAGGATTAGAAATAGTGTTACATAAAAACTGAAAGAACTGTGGATGCTGTAAATCAGAAAGTAAAACAGAAATTGCTGAATAAGCTCAGCAGGTCTGGCAGCATGTGAGGAGAGAAATCAGTTAATGTTTCAGGTCCAGTGAGTTCTGAGGAAGGGTCACTGAACCTGAAAGATTAACTCTGATTTCTTCCCATGGATGCTGCCAGTCCTGCTGAGCTTTTTAGCAATCTCTGTTTTTGTTTAGATTAGATTCCCTACAGTGTGGAAACAGGCCCTTCGGCACAACAATTCCACACTGACCCATTTCCCCCTGACTAATGCACCTAACACTATGGGCAATTTAGAATGGCCAATTCACAGCTTTGGACTGTGGGAGGAAACCGGAGCAAACCCGCACAGGCACAGGGAGAATGTGCAAACTCCACACAGACAGTCACCCAAGGTGGGAATCGAACCTGGGTCCCTGGCACTGTGAGGCAGCAGTGCTAACCATTGTGCCACCCTGCAAAAGCTTTTGTAACTTGTATCCTAATTAGGTTAGTATTATTTTGCTCTGGTACCACTTGTGCTTTTTTTTATGTGACTGCTTCGTGATGTGGGAGACCCGGGGCAAATTAATTCATAACGTTCTGGTTGGAGTTGTCTAACTTGTTTTCAGGAGGACCTAGACAACAATGTGAGCTGAGCATTCATTTCCGTCTCAAAGTTACTCACACTGTTTTTACTTTCTTCACATGGAAACAACTTTCGTCTCAGACTGAGGTATGACCATATCTCCAGTGGAACAATAAGACCGGTACTAATCATATGACTTGGGTGACCTTTTGATTTCATGCTATTTTGTGTGACACAAAACACTTCTCAAGCTTGACTCAAAATGGTAGCTGAAGAATGTTCCATACCTGTTGTTCACTCTCTATTTGAGCCAAGGCTTCAGCCATCATCTTCTGGTTAACACCACACAGGTTTGCTACTTTATTCTGACATTTGTGATGAACATTCATGGCACATTCTGGTAGAAAAGAAAACAAATGCAGGGTAATATTGATCGACGATACGGTATTCACTCTGTTACTCAAGGACTGTTTATGGTATCCACCAAGCCGTGCTTGGGACTTTGGAACACAAACTTTGTTAAACCTCCAGAAACTGGAATTTAGCATGGATAAGACAGAATTTTGATTGGGAAGAGTGAGCATAATTTATCCAATTAGCAATTTGTGGGGAGAAAAGATTTTCCAATGGGCATAATTCTATTCATCTGCACTGTTGCAATCTGAATAGGGTTCTTTCCACTGCCCTTTAATGATCTCTATATCTCCCCAAGATACAGTTATGAAAATAAGACATCCCTGAGGGGTGGTTTCAATATGCCTACTATTCAGTTCTCATGAAACTTCAGCAAACACCAGGGGGAAACTATAAAGAAAAACAATTAGTTAACTCGATTTTCAAGCAGGTCTCAAAGAATATCATAGAATCCCTACAGTATGGAAACAGACCATTTGGCCCAACAAGTCCACACTGACACTTCAAAGAGTAACCCGTCCAGGCTTACCCTACTCTATCCCTGGAACGCTGCATTTCCCATAGCTAATCCACATAACCTACACATCCCTGGAGACTATGGGCAACTTAGCATGGTCAATTCACCTAACCTGCACATCTTTGGACTGTGGGAGCAAACCGGAGCACCTGGATAAAACCCATGCAGCTAAGAGGTGAATGTGCAAACTCCACACAGACAATCGGCTGAGGCTGGAATCGAACCTGGGTCTCTTGTGTTGTGAGCTGAAAATGTGTTGCTGGAAAAGCGCAGCAGGTCAGGCAGCATCCAAGGAACAGGAGAAGGCATAAGCCCTTCTTCAGGAATGTTGAAAGTGTGTCCAACAGGCTAAGATAAAAGGTAGGGAGGAGGGAGGGGCGTTGGAAATGCGATAGGTGGAAGGAGGTCAAGGTGATGGTGATAGAAGATTGCAGGTAAGGAAGGCGGTGCTGAGACATGGTGGGGGGAGGGGAAATGAGGAAACTGGAGAAGTCTGAGTTCAATTCAGTTTCCTCATTTCCCCTCCCCCCACCTTGTCTCAGTCAAATCCCTCGAACTCAGCACCGCCTTCCTAATCTGCAATCTTCTTCCTGACCTCTCCGCCCCCCACTCCACTCCAGCCTATCACTCTCACCTTGACCTCCCTCCACCTATCGCACTTCCAACAACCCTCCCCCAAGTCCCTCCTCCCTACCTTTTATCTTAGCCTGCTGGACACACTTTCCTCATTCCTGAAGAAGGGCTTATGCCCGAAACGTCGATTCTCCTGTTCCTTGGATGCTGCCTGACCTGCTGCGCTTTTCCAGCAACACATTTTCAGCTCTGATCTCCAGCATCTGCAGTCCTCACTTTCTCTTGTGTTGTGAGGCAGCAGTGCGATCAGGTGAATTGGCCATGCTAAATTACCCATAGTGTTAGGTGCATTAGTCAGAGGGAAATGGGTCTGGGTGAGTTACTCTTTGGAGGGTCGGTGTGGACTTGTTGAGCCAAATGGCCTGTTTCTGCACTGTAGGGAATTTAATCTAATCTAACCTAACTACCTGAGCCACCGGTAATAGATGCGGATGATCAAAAAAGCATTCTAAAGTTGCCGGCTAGAAGCTGCAAGGGACAATGTTTGAAATGGTTTCTATTTTGGGTGATAGTTGCTTGATCTCTTGTGCTTCTGCTAATTCTGTACTTACCCTCACACTTTAAACCTTGCCTGGCCAGACCCCATAGGAGAGTCCCACAGTGCTCACAGAAAGTCGGGCTCTTGTAGTTGTAGACTTTAAATCGATGAGGCATATCTATTTTAAACCGTTCCTTGTGAAACTAGAGAGCAAAAGAGATTGCAGCTAGTTAGTGAAAAGTTTAACGTGAAAGAATTGTGAATCTCATTCAAATATGTCCATGCAGTATGGAATACAATACTGATACTAACTGGCCAGAAGCAACAAGATGCAGATATGATGTTTTATCACAGAATCAAAGGATTCTTTAAGGGTTACACTCCATCAGCTTCTGAGAAAATTAGCTCTCATGTTGATGTCAATACCTTGTGAGAGGAAACTAAATTTTTGTTTATGCTAATGGAAAATTTTTAAATTGTTTGTGACGTTTTACAAGGAAAAGTTGAGTTTATCTTCGATCTGTGGAATCCACCTTTTTGAGTCAGCTGAACCTTTCAAACCTTCCACTTATCTATTGGAAAATACCACACAAACATTGCAGAGAGTTTACCTTAGCAAACTATCCGCTGGACAATATGTAATGGAATGCAACAGTTTGAGGAGTGTGAAAATGGATCTTGAGCTAACAATATGGTGAATATAAGAGAATCGTTGCAGAGTAAATTGATAATTACACAGATAGTAAGTGCAGCATTGATAAGAGGAAACACGAATGATTCTGAAGTGCGTATTACACAGGTTTGCTGATGAAGATGCATATATTTTCAATGGGGATTGGTTAACTCACAGCTGGTTTGTGATGTGAGTGATGCTGACAGTGTGGGTTCAATTCCTGCACTGGCTGAGGTTACCATGAAGTCATAGTGCAGAAAGAGGCCATTTAGCCCATCGAGTATACACCAATCCTCCAAAGAGCATCCCATCCAGACCCACCCCATAACCCCACATTTCCCATGGCTAACCCACCTAGCCTACATATCCCTGGACATGGTGGGCAATTTAGCTTGGCCAATCCATCTTTGGACTGTGGGAGGAAACTGGAGCACCCAGAGGAAACCCACGCAGTCACGGGGAGAATGTGTAAACTCCACACAGTCGCCCAAGGATGGAATCAAACTCGGGTCCCTGGCACTGTGAGGCAGTGGTGCTAACCACTGAGCCACCGTGCCACATTGAAGGACTTGACTTCTCGACCTTTCTGGGCAAAAGTGAGGACTGCAGATACTGGAAATCAGAGTCTAGATTACAGTAGTGCTGGAAAGGCACAGCAGGTCAGGCAGCATCCGAGGAGCAGGAAAATCGATGTTCATCAGAAATGAAGGCAGGGAGCCTCTGGGGTGGAGAGATAAATGGGAGTGGGGGTGGGGGTGGGATTGGGGCTGGTGAGAAGGTAGCAAAGAGTACAATGGGTGGATGGGGGTGGGATGCAGGTGATAGGTCAGAGAGGAGGGTGGAATGGTCAGGTGGGAAGGAAGATTGGCAGGTAGGCCAGGTCATGAGGATGATGCTGAGCTGGAAGTTTGGAACTGGGGTAAGGTGAGGGAAGGGGAAATGAGGAAACAGGTGAAATCCACATTGATGCCCTGGGGTTGAAGTGTTCCGAGGTGGAAGTTCCTCCAGGTGCCGGGTGGTGAGGGAGTGGCGGTGGAGGAGGCCCAGGACCTGCATATCCTCGGCTGAGTGGGAGGGGGAGTTGAAATGTTGGGCCACGGGGCGGTGTGGTTGATTGGTGTTGGTGTCCCGGGTATGTTCCCTAAAGTGCTCTGCTAGGAGGCATCCAGTCTCCCCAATGTAGAGGAAACCGCATCGGGAGCAACGGATGCAATAAATGACATTGGTGGATGAGCAGATGAAACTTTGATGGATGTGGAAGGATCCTTTGGGGCCTTGGATGGAGGTGAGGGAGGAGGTGTGGGCGCAGGTTTTGCAGTTCCTGCGGTGGCAGGGGAGGATGCTAGGATGGGAGGGTGGGTTGTTGGGGGACATGGACCTGACCAAGTAGTCCATGGAGGGAATGGTCTTTGCGGAAGGCGGAAAGGGGTGGGGAGAGAAATATATCCCTGGTGGTGGGGTCCTTTTGGAGGTGGTGAAAATGTCAGCGGACGATGCGGTTTATGCAAAGATTGGTAGGGTGGAAAGTGAGCACCAGGGGGTTGTTACGGTTGGAGGGGTGGGGTCTGAGGGCGGAGGTGAAGGATGTGGATGAGATGCGTTGGAGGGCATCTTCAACCATGTGGGAAGGGAAATTGAGGTCTTTAAAGAAGGAGGCCATCTGGTGTGTTCTGCGGTGGAACTGGGCCTCCTGGGAGCAGATACGGCAGAGGCGGAGGAGTTGGGAAAACGGGATGGCATTTTTGCAGGAGGTAGGGTGGAAAAGTTTAATCCAGGTAGCTGTGGGAGCCGGTGGGTTTGTAAAAAATGTCAGTGTCAAGTCGGTCGTCATTGATTGAGTTGGAGAGGTCCCAGAGGGGGAGGGAGGTTTCAGAGATGGCCCAGGTGAATTTAAGGTCAGGGTGGAATGTGTTGGTGAAGTTGATGAACTGCTCAACCTCCTCGCGGGAGCACGAGGTGGCGCTGATGCAGTCATCAATGTAGCAGCGGAAGAGGTGGGGAGTCGTGCTGGTGTAACTACGAAAGATGGACTGTTCTACGTTGCCGACAAAGAGACAGGCCTTTCCCTCACCTGAGGCATGGTGAGCCTTAGGTTAAACTAGTACCAGTCACCTCTCTCTAATGAGAGTGCAGCCCAAAAGGGCTATGGTGGCTTTATATATTTTCATAGATGTGGCTATCTGGAAATAATCCTGGTTAACAATTTAAACCCATCCACAAACAAGCTCTTTCTGCCATTGTGATTCGCAGTTCTGTTAACCAGCATATTCGAAAAGAGTCATTATGTTCAAGTGTTGCTGTACGTACAATGGTCTCCCTGCTGTTGACTGCTGATCCAGTACACTTGGCTATTATTTTATCAATGCACTTCTTATGAATTGCAGCATTGCACTCTGGAAGGTAAACAGATGAATGACTTAATTTGTTGGAAGTTTGCGAGCTATAGCAAAATTATAGTTTGAATTAATTTGGAAATAGAGAACAACATACGTCTGCACTGGTATCCTTGTTTATTTAATCCCCTGAAAGAAATGAGAATGAGCATAATTCAACAAATCATCTTTTTTTAAGTCAAGATCTGAAACATGCACTAAATAAAGCTATCACCAAATACAAAGCAATGAGGAATCCACACGGGTGAAGTTCTTAAATGAAAGCAGAAAGTTCTGGAGAAATTCAGCAGGTATGGCAGCTTTTGTGGAGAGAGAAACAGAACAGGTTCCATAGAAGAGTAATATGAAATTTGAATCATTAACTCTGTCTCTATCTCTCTTTCTCTCCACAGATGTTTAATTGTTACTTAAGAACTTACGTCGACGCCAACGGTCTTTTTGCAGCAGAGAGTGGCGGGAGCTGGGCGGAAGTGAAGTCGGAGCGCAAAACCGGTCGGGAAATTAAGTAATTGTTATTTGAGTGGAGAAGGAACCCGAGACACCACACGTGTAGTGTCTCCCAGTCTCCCTCCTCCGCTAACCTAAAAAAAAAGTAAGCTACTTGGTGTTCTTGTTTTGGAGACTAAGTGTAGAGTAATGGCAGCGCAGGCAGTGGAATGTTCCTCCTGCAGGATGTTTGAGGTAGGGGTGACCACCGATGCTCCTGCTGACTTCATCTGCAGGAAGTGCAGCCAGCTCCAGCTGCTCACAGACTGCGTTAGGGAACTGGAGCTGGAGTTGGATGAACTGAGGATTATTCAAGAGGTTGAGAGGGTGATAGATGGAAGCTACAGGGACATAGTTACGCCAGAG